>NC_081405.1:26988271-27288271 GCF_030272615.1 Cryptomeria japonica | reverse complement strand
TGGGTCTGATCTTGAGATCCTTGTTGTGGTGGTCCCTCCTAAGGTATCTATTGTTGTGGTGCCTGCTACACTTGACCAACCTAACTTGACCATCTCCCTCTGACTACCTGGGTCGCCCAATCAACAAGAAACTCTCTAATCAGCCTAGAGCTACTATCTCTTGCTAATGTGCCAATTGCTACACCAGTTGTCAAACTGCCAGGCTCAACATTGCCTTCTCCTCCACCTCCCTGTTCTCCACAATCCCCCCCATCCCCTCCATCTCCTCTATCTCCCTCTCCACCTACACCTCCCTCATCTCCCTCATCTCCACCTCTCCTCCATCTGGCATCCTAGTGTGGAGGTCTATCCTCCCCATCATCAAATCCTGACACTGGCTCATCAATGCGAGATAATCATGGGAATAGATGTGTCAGCAAGTACCAAGCATACTTGACAGTAGTCCCCACATCAATCACATCGGGTAGGTAGTCACAATCCTGTCCCCAAGTGCTTGGTACTCGACATATGCAGCATCTGCTGAGATCATTGACCCCCAAGCTGACACATCATGTCACCATAATGCGTAGATGGCGGTACCCTATGGTGGTCCTTGTACTCTACCATACTCTTGCAACACTTGTGTAATGATGAATCACTCAATGATGTATGGTGTGGAACCAATGAGGTATTGTGAGGTAATAATAAAAGCCATCTCGATTGCATCCTCAACCTAGGGCTCACAATCTCTGTATGGCTGCCAAATAACTGTATTGAGATCATCAAGTACTTGATGCCAATGCTCAAGTTTTCCCAACTTTTGTTGGAAAACTTCACCTGTATATTCATAAACATAGGGTCTCCTAGTTGGATGGTCCTATCTGCTAGTGGGGGTGTGATGGCCAGGTGCTCCCAAACCCATATCTGTAGAGGTGTCACCTCGATTGACAAACTCATGCCTCTGAGGTACACTACCCTGTGTAAATCATGATATAAGTGGGCTTACATGCAAGAGCCCCAAGAGAATCTCGTACCCTGTGTGATCAGCTGCTCGAGCAATCGACCCCATCCAATTGATAGTCCCTTTGACCTGTGATCATTTTTCCTTGGTCTTCAAGTTACACTATCAAATGAAGGCCTTTTCATTTCTCAAACCAATTATATCAAGGAGATGTTGAAGAAGTTTGGGATGGAGAATTCTAGACTAGTTGAAACCCCTATGGCTATTGGTTGTAATTTAAGCAAGGATGATGGAACTTCAAATCTTGATCAAAAATAGTATAGTCATGATTTCAGGATTGTTGTATTTGACCGCTTTAAGACCAGATATTATACAGGTTGTGTACTTGGTTGCAATATATCAAGATAATATTAAGCAATCTCATGATCAAATATTAAAATGATAGTCAAATATTTAAAAGGGACTCCATATTATGGACTATGGTATAAGAAGGATGATGATTTCACTTTGAGAGTATATATAGATGTTGATTGGGCTAGATGTGCTAATGACATGAGAAGTACAAGTGGTGGTGCATTTTTCTTGGGAGATAGATTGATCTCTTGGTTGAGTAAAAAATGAGATTCAGTGTCATTATCTACTACAGAAGCAGAATACATTTGCAACAACATCTTGTTGTACTCAATTCATGTGGATGAAGAAAACTCTTAGAGATATCAAGGTGAAGAACGATGAGGCAATTCCTAATATGTGTGATAATACAAGTGCAATTATCATTTCAAAGAATCTAGTGATGCATTCAAGGAATAAACATATTTTAATCCAATATCATTTCTTAAGAGAGAAAGTTGTAGATGAGGAAGTCAGATTGGAGTATGTGCCTACTAAAGAACAAATCGCAAATATCTTTACTAATGTTTTGGCGAAGGATACCTTTGAGTATCTCTTGTAGAAGTTAGGGTTTAGTGCCCCTCCTTATTTAAACTAGATGCATTTAGGTGGTCCATCTATCTAGGGGGAGAATTAAAGTTCATCCTTTGTCTCCTAGATTGATGTGGTTGCTACTCTTAGGAGGAGCAGTGTAATGTGTATGATTTTGGATGGAGTATTACAATTATCAAGGTTTTTATTTGGAAGAGGGAGAGATAGAGCTATTGTTAGTAGTTTTTCACCCTTTGTCCTTGATGTCAAAGGGGGAGAGAGATAGTTTTAGAGGAGAGAGATAGAAAGTGTGTTGTTTGTTCTTGGTGGTAAAAGTGTTGTCATCAATGACAAAGGGGGAGCATGTTGTAAACTTGAGTTATGTTGAGTTGTGTTGTCATTAGTGTCAACCTATTTGGTGTTGCCATTTATGTCACTATGAATTGTATAGGTCAAAAAGTGAGTGTTCTAATATTTATGTGTGGTTTGGTGATGATGTTGAGGTGTTTTTGGAAGGCTAGAGTAGTGGAAATTTCAATATACAAGAAATAGTATTTGTAGTCACATAAATCTGTCCACTTAATTAAATGAATATTTAGTATTTATTTGATTATTTAACCATCAGTCATCAGTAATATTTAATTAATTCATCCTCAACCCCTTCTCCTATTAATTAAATAAATTATTCAATTTATTTAAATTAATGCATTAAGCCACACTCTAAATCAATTAAATGAATAAAGCACATTTATTTAATTTAACCCCCTTTCCTCTTTTAAATAAATAACAAAATATTTATTTAAATCCCTAAAGTACCCCCCCACTTGCATTCTCCTACAAATGCAAGTTGCACCTATTTTGTTGAAATAGTGAATTTTATTTAAATGAAAAATCCTATTTTCCCTCACCCACCAAACCCACTTGCATGCTAAATCCCCTTCTAGAATCTTCTAACCACTTTCTAAATTCTTCTAAACCATAACTGTAGACACCTAAAATTGTCATGTCTAATTAAATAAATAATTTTTAATTATTTAATTATCTTTAGCCTAATTCTTCTATTAATTAAATAAATCTTTATTTATTTAATTAATTCATTTATCCTCTTCTAGCCTTATTTCTCATTTAAATAAATACATTTATTTATTTAAATTATCTTTTTTCCTAAATTAAATAAATATTTTATTTATTTAATTGATCCCACTTCTTCTATTAATTAAATAAATCTGTATTTATTTAATTAATTCATTAACCTTTTCTACCCATGACACATGTCATTCATCTCTTAATTCCTACACTACCTACCCTCTTATTATTTTATTATTTCTTTTACCTACCCTCTAATCATAGCCGACCATTTATCTTTTACACCTCTCAATCTTATCCCTCCATTTCTTATAGTGTCTTCTATATAAGGAGATGCTTCCTTCATTATCAAACCCTCACTATGCATTCAGCCTCGACTACGCTTTCGAACTTGCATATGCAATCAAGCCTACTTGCAACCACATTTCCGTTCTTTGTTGAGCTCCTGTGCACACATAAAATCTGAGAGCAAATATATCAAGCAAGATCAATGGAGATAGGAAGAATGGAGATTCAAACCCTATTGGACATGTGATGGTATAATCTTTGTGATTTCATTTGATTTGCATTGTCTTAGGTAATCTTCATATGTTATGGTTGATCTTTGTTGTTGTTAGGCTAGGGTTTTGTGGTTGAATTCATTTAGTCTTTCAGTATTGTTGTATCCATTTTCACCATATACAATAACTAATTAGCCTAATCTATTTCCTAAATATTGTCACATTCCTAAGCAACTTGAAGTCACTTCTCAAAGCCTCAAAGTCTTTGAAAAGCATTAAATGCTTTATGTCTCCAACAAGTTAACCCTAAAGTCTTCCAAACCATTAATGGCTCTTACATGACCATTTATGGCTCTTACATAACCATTAATGATTAACTCAACTCACCCACATGGTTAGAAACTTTCCCTCTAACTCAACCCTCATTTGACTCATGGGTCTCTTTAAGCATTTATTGCTTCGACCATGGTTATCCCCACTAACTCTTGCACAAGAGTTTATCCATTGGATAAAGGCATTATTCATTGGATAATGGTTTTATTCATTCAACTCAAGCCTAACCTTATCTTCTAAGGTAACTTTCAAGTCATGTCAAGGATTTAATGCTTCTTCCCTCTCCTCTCAAGCCATCTCTTGTTGACATTTGTCATCCTGGGATTGGGTTGAAAGCCTTCACATGGATCATAAACCCATAAATCTTAGCCCTTGTTGAGATTACTCAATCCCAACCATCCATTTCTCTATTTTTCCTATAAATAGAGCCCATTCCTTCATAATCCAGATCTAGAAAGCTTGTATGCATCTAATCTATACTAAATTTGATAGAGCATTTTAGGAGTAAATCATAATCTACATTGTTATTTTGGTTAAAATCAATATAGCTTCATTAGGCTTTCTCATATTTAACTTGCATTTGCATAGTCTTTTAATAATTTTTCATAAATCTTGAATCTCCATAAGACTTCCATAGTAGTGCAAAAAGTCGAGGGCTACACTCATGTGGAACTTGGAGAGAAGAGGAACAAGGGAGGAATAGCAATGACCATGGTTGAGAGAATTTGGGAGTGTTTTGTATCTTTTCTTCGTTTTTGTATGCTTTCTTCAATGTGTTTGATATCTCTCTTGATATGCATGCTTAGGATGGTAGTTTCCTTTGTATTTTGTTTATGATTGATACTACTAACACTAACGTTTGACTTGTCTGTCTTGTGTGTTCCTAACATCCTTTTTGCAGTGCACCAATATTTATATGCAGGAAAGGGTATTTAATGTCCCAGTGGAAGAATGATTTGCATTCCTTCGATGTATGAAGACTATGGATTGCAGTTCTGGATTATAATGTTTATGATCTATGTATATTGCACTATTAGGTTTTCTGGTCCACTACTGCTTAAATGGTAGAGTTGGTTGTTGATGTTTTTGATAGTAAGGTTGACTGTCGGAATCAGTTTGAGGAATGCTTGGTGGTTGTTAATATGTGGATTCAAGTGTTGTAGCTTGGAGGACATGATCATTTTGTTTGTTTAGTGTTCCAATTCAATTGTCTAGTGCTAGTTTGATTGGGAAATGAAGTTATGTTATTTAGTGTTCAGTGTTGTCAATTGGTTTGGTGTCTAGTTGATTGATGTGGTGTATTTTATTTGGACCATGCTTTTTTGGTTCAGATATGCATTGAAGGGTAAGTTTTGATGTTGTTATGGGTTTCACTATGGTGTGTGTAGATCTACATTGTGTATTTTACATTGGAGGATGTTTTTGGGCTGACTAGTTGGAGTGATTTATTGTTTATCTATGCATTTCATTTGATTCCGATTTTGGAGAATATGTTAGGATGTGTAGTTGATTAGAATAACTTTAGTAGTATGTGCTGTGATATGGATGGGTCCTCTCTATCTCGCACATTAGGATTTTTGAGAGCAAATTAGCGAATTTGTAGGATTTTCTTACATTTTTGGAAATCTCTCACAATTATACATAGGATATGTTCTTTGTGATTTTAAATTTGATGCAAAATCATTCCTCAAAAATTGGATCTTTGAAAATTACGGGTTTGCATTATTTTACTCATATCTCACAAACTGCTTGGATTTGTTGCAGAAATTTTTTTATGCAGGTTTGGAAGACCATCAGGACTCTCCAGTAAAAATTTTAGATTTTTTGGATCGATTTTGCATTTTATATGAATTTTTTATGATTTTTCATATAAAATTAATTTTTGGAGCAAATTAGCAAATTTTTTGGATTTTCTTACATTTCTGGAAATCTCTTGAAATTTTACAGGTGGTCTTTGTTTATGATGAATCAAATATTTGAATTGGTTAACAAAATGCATTGTTGAAGGCCCCTATTTCACAAAGTCTTTTGGATCTAAAATTTACCTAACTTGTTTGCTTGCAGGAAGGTGTGATCATTTGAAACAATCCAAAATACTAACAAATCTTTATTGCAGGACCTTGGCAAGGATTTTCTTTTGATCTTTATTGTGTGCCTTGTTTTCATAGATTATCAAACACTTCAATTGGTGCACTAAAATTGAACCAGTGTCTTTTGTGTCTTGGGCAATAGGCTCTTTTTGTTTAATCTTTAGAGGGTCTGTCTCCCCGTGTGGTCATTAGGACTACTAGTGAGGAGAGAACGACCCAAGTGGTAGCAAAAGAAAAGCCATCTTCTTCCAAACCACTATAAATAACTATATTCATGGTGAAAACTATGGATAACGTGTGCTGATTAGTTCATACCAACACTATGTCTCCCCATAAACCCGTTTGATCAAATTTATTTGATCATTTGTAGGGCGTAACCCCTACTGGCTGGGAGCCTTTTGTATTTACAGAGCTGAAAGTGCCGCATGTATGGCCACATGAACAGATACCCTTACTAGCACATTTTTGTTTTAGAAGCCAAAATCCTTCTAGTTGTTGGGGCAAGAGGTCTGACCTCTGGTAGCGGCCCACAC
The DNA here is from genome assembly GCF_030272615.1 of Cryptomeria japonica. Lineage (NCBI taxonomy): Eukaryota > Viridiplantae > Streptophyta > Pinopsida > Cupressales > Cupressaceae > Cryptomeria > Cryptomeria japonica. The sequence continues at coordinate 27,281,868 of NC_081405.1, read as the reverse complement.
ACATACGGTTCTCAGTAGAGATACAAAGTTTACCACGAGGAGTTTTCGTGGGGACTGATACTTGGCTTCCCCGAGAAGTGAGTGCCGAGGGTGGAGCCAGTGGGGTCAAGTATCTAAGTATCCACTCTGAATAGCGTAGCCTTGGGGGAAACCCCATGTAGGATCAACAAATATTATCCTAGCCAACCATGAGAATTGTGCTTGTCTTATTTTGAACAATCAAACATTCAAGATCAAACATTAAAACATTGTGTCTTTTGTGTCTTCAAGTGTATGCAAAACAATTTTATATAAAACAACACACTTTTCTTGGAGTCATTTTGAGTCTAAACACTTGCAAATGTCCAGTTCTCATTAACATTGTGTCCTCTTGTCATGAAAAATAGTCAAACATTCAGATTTGGTCACAACAACAACTTCACAAATAGGAAAAATTTATAGTCCAACAAACAAGAGCAATCAGTTTCAGAATTCTTGAGCTTCCTAAGCTATCTCTTTAGGTTTTCATCTAGCATTCAACCTACCTTTGGGTCTCACAAAGTTCATCATTTCTTTACATCTTGCATTACATTCACATTTGTCTAAACTTGAGTCAAAAGGTCACTTCCTTGTCCTCATCATACTTTGTCAACACATTACATACAACAACATTTTGCTAAGTGGTCCCTCATCAAGGTATATCACCTTTGGGTCTCATTTGGTCTTACTTAGAGTCAAGGTCAACTTACCTCATCAAGAGAAACTATCATCTCTTTGGAAGCCACACCTACTCTACTACATACATACCTGGTCTTACACTTTGGACATTGCAAGTAAACCTCAGATTCATTTACATTCCATCCAACTCTTGGTCTTTCATACTCTTTCCATTTTCATCTAGTCTCAAACATCTCGGTCAATACCTAGTTCATGGTTGAAACCCATTTCCAAAAATCTAGGAGAGAAGCTAAAGAGGCTCAAGAGTCCGTAAACATGAGTGCCTATGAGTATGACAATGACGTCTTTTTCAATTCTGATCATACTACATTACCTGACATGGATGCCTATAGAAACATTCCAAATGTTGAGCACATGGACACTATAAACAACAATGATACACACAATGACAATATGGACAACATTTCAGTACATTCAGCAGAAGTGGAAGACTCCATTATGGATCCACGTTTTAATTGATTGGTTGAGGAAATAATGAGGAGAGATAGACAATACTTCTTACAAGTGATGGCACAAAGTGGAGCCAAGATCCCTCATGATTTTGACATGTCTCAAATAATGGAAAATCAACCTTTGTAACAATCTCACCTCAATATTGATCAAAGGAGGACTAATAGTGGAGGCAATAGAGGACCACATCTTGTGCCTGAATCACCATCATCTTTGTTTCAAAAACTAGAGGTCCCATACACACATGGTCAAGCATATGATACTCACCTTCGCAGACCATTATGGGAGTCTTATGTAGAAAAATATGCTCAATCACATTCCAATTCTAAGGACCAACCACCAAAGCAATTGGATATCCAAAGGCATGCTCAAAATTTGGACACAAGGAAACCCTGCGTCAAATTTGGGGGCAACACACTAGAACAAACTCAAAAAATTCCCATAGAGTATGGTATACAAGGACAAAATAGATATTCCATTCCTCATCATGACTCTATACCAAGTGGTCCATATACGCAGCGTCATTATAGACCTCTGCCATATGAAAATGTATATGATCAATATCATCCATATATGCAACATGCTCTTCCTCCACCCAGTGGTTCAGGCATGGGGTATGTTCCAAGAAGTCGGTCTCCACCTAAGAACAATTTGGAACAACAAATCAAGGATTTACAAAAGAAAATGGAGGACATAAATACACCGAAGCCAACTTACACAATGAGAGACATATGTCCCTATCCATTTGACAAAAGCATTCCAATGCCTCCATATCCTACACACTTTGTGACACCTAATTTTTATAAGTACAGAGGAAAAGGGGATCCTAAGGCACACATAAGACAATTTTTCACAGCTTGCATTGAGGTAGCATCAGAAGAGACATATTTGATGAGATTATTCCCATAGAGCTTAGGTGATCAAGCTATGGAATGGTTCTCCCAACTCCTAATTGGAATTAAGTCATGGGGTGACTTAGCAGAGGCATTTATCCAACATTTCTCATACAACATAGAGACAAACATATCAGTCACTACTTTGTGCAACACCAAGCAAAAGGATGGAGAATCTTTTTCATCATTTTTACAAAGATGGAGGAATTTAGCCAGCAGATGCTCTTGTGAAATTCCACAAAAACAAATGGTAGAAATGTTCACTCAGAATGTTAACAAAGACATTGGTTATGACCTAAGAATAACTTGTTTGTCCACCTTCAAAGACGTCATTGAAAAAGGCTTAGCGACAGAGAAGGTCCTAATTGAACAAGGAGTCATTAAGATATTCAAGGAAAACAAAGATGACTTTAAAGGAAAAGATAAGCCAAGATTCTGGAATAAAAACAAGAACATAGTCAATGATGGTGTTGTTGATGCCAATACGGTACAACCAAAAATCATTTTTTCTAGATCAAGTTCTACAAACAATCAAGTGAATACTCAAACAACTTCGAAATCATGAAGGAAGTACACCCCATTGGGAGAACCACTAGAATCAGTTTTCAAAAAGCTAGTGGCAAAAAAAATAATAACAATCCTAGATCTGCCTCCATATGAGCCAAAGGTCAAACCAAATTGGTGGAATGATGATGAATATTGTGAATTTCATAAAAGCAAAGGACATAAAATAGGAAACTATCATTGATTGAAGAACATCATACAAGATCTCATTGATAGAGGTGACATTGAGATCGAGGGACACTCATCCAATCAAGAACATGAGATGTTTAAGGAACCATTCCCAAAACATGACAAGGGAAAAGCTACAGCCACAGATGACCAAACCAACTATACCAGAGCATCCTATAACTATGATTCAACTATCAATCACATTTCGATGGACAATTATGTCTCTACCATTATCATCAAGGACAAAACACCTGAGAATTCTACCCAAAGACCCAAGATTGTCCTAAAAGGCATTGGATCTTCTTCCGAACCTACCTCTAAATGTAATGTTACAACTCATCGAGGTAAATTCACTTTGCAAGGTGCTCCAGCTAAAAACACCACTTCCTCATCAACCAAACCTGACTATGACCTTGTAGAATAGTTAGGGAAGACACCCGCGCTTATCTCAATTCTTGAGCTCTTATGCATATCCCCCGCACATAAAGCTATTCTTGACAAAATCTTGAGAGACACTACTGTCCCTACTGACCTGAACGTGGACCAGTTTCAAGCCATGGTGGGATACCTTTCTATTCCACACTCACTTACATTCACAAAAGCCGATGACGCCTCCGTGAGCCAACCACATAATGCACCTTTACACATTGAAGCCTTCCTACACAAACATCAAATAAAATGAGTCCTGATAGATGGAGGAGCAGGTCTAAACATTTGTACATTGAGCACTATTAAACAATTGGGATATTCTGATAAAGTTGTGAATTCTACAAATAAAATTACCATCAAAGCATATGATGATGAAGAGTGCTCATCCAAGGGCACAATCACCTTACCTCCAAGAGTTGGGCCAGTTACAAAAGATGTGGTTTGTCAAGTCCTAGACCTTGATCTCACATACAACATATTGCTAGGACATCCATGGATTCATGAGATGAGCGCAGTACCATCTACATATCATCGATGTATCATGTTTCCACACAATGGAGTTGAAGTGACCGTCAAAGTGGATCAAAATCCATTCATATATTGCAACAATCTACAACCTCAATCAGAAATAACAATCCCAGTCAATCAAGAAGCTATTCCTTCATCAGCATATGTGGATCCAAAATCCTTGAAACCTTCTACATCAAAGCAAGCAGAGCTCAAAGAAAAATTCAAGATTAAAGACATGGGATGTGGTGATTATATCTTTCATGTTGATCAACTCCCACTATCTCCTAAGGTATTTAGTCAACAAGAACAACACAAAAACAATTTTCAATGCCAAGGAATTGGGTATGAACCACACAGTGTTGTGGCTACTAAGTCTGAATGCAAATATCCTCTAGTGGTGCAACCAACTCTTGATATCAATAGTCCTAAGAGTGGTCCCAACAAAGAATCTATTGAGCATATCTCCAGCCCTCTTGAAAGCTCACATAGCCTTACCATATCATCCACTCATTCCATTTCCACTCCACTCCCAGACTTGGATCAACAAGAATTACAAAAGACCTTACTAATTGGGGATGAAAAATCAAGCTATGAACAGAAAAATCTAAAAGTCAAAAATAAAGAGAAGTCCTTTAGTCCAAATCAAAATCAAAAGCTATTGTACTCTGCAAAAATCAAAGTCAAGGATAAAAATCCTATGAAAGAAAAGGAACAAGAGTTGATCTCCCCTAATATCAAAATAACTGGGGGCAAAAGTTCTAAAATTTCAATTCAAAAAGCATACTTGTTGATCCTAAGTCTCCATCATGCTATCCTACTTTCACTTCTTTTCGCAATCACAAGCCTTCATAACTCATCTACTTGTTTCACACATCCTTTCCATTCTGGTGATACATCATGGACCTTTAATGGAGCTTCCTCGAAGGACTTTGTTATCAGGGATGCCCAGACTTCTTTAGGTGACATGCATATGGGTCTGTGTAGTCCACACATTAGTAATTCTATCTCAGTTCCTTCATCAAGGAAGATAGTCACTCGAGATACACATCATTCAGTTAAGGAACGTTGCAGTTACAATCATAAGGTTAAGCCTCACACATTTGAGGTGGGTGCCTTGGTTCTTAGAGAAAATCCTAAAAATCAGCGGGACAGAGAGAATAAGGGCAAGTTCAAACCGAACTAGCTTGGTCCCTACATTATCACAACAACCTATGGATCTGGTGCATATCAACTCTCAACTATAGAGGGTGAACCTTTGGAGGATCCTATCAACAACATGCATCTTCATAGGTTTTACACATAGCTCTTCAGAGTATCCCAATTCAAAAATTCAAAAATACAAAAAAATCATAAAACATAAAAATCGTTACTTGGTGAAAACCTGGCAAACAGGGGCCTTGTGACACAAAAAAATAAAAATAAAATAAAATAAGTAAAGAAAAACATTTCGTCCAATGGTGAAAACCACTTTGGTGGCGCCCTAGGAAAGTACCATGGTGAAAACTGGGTCACCGACGCCATGTGTAGAGACATTGCTCCTCCCTCCTTCAGGATTCCATTTCATCCTTTCAATTTGCACACACTCACAACCTATCCATTCATAATAAACTTACCCGTCCCTATCATGGCTTGTCATTTATCTACCCAAGATTGGTTAGCCATTCCTAATAAACATTCCTTTTCATCCCTTTCCATCCATAATAAATCAACTCCTATCTGTGGTTAAGGCAAATCCTACATTTAGTGATGTGTGTGGAACTGAGAGCATGACCTGTTTCTGAGGAGTACAATTTCTTCTAGCTTTCTTCAGTCTATCCATAGACAATCCGCAATAAAGTTTCGTCTTCTTCGTAATAAAGTATTAGTTTCATGGATTCAGTCAGTTTCAGATGAGACACAACAACAACAATGGGCTTCAACAAATCAAATCTTTCAACAAACTCAAACAACATTATGGTTCAGTGCTATCTATCCTTTTGTGAAAGTAAACATTGTGACCACGATCAAATAGACTTATACAAGTGACAAGAGACACTAAACTTGAGGACTACAATGGATGTTGGTGTCGAGTCTTGGTTTCTTTTGATTTTATCTTTTGGTGACATGTCTTTTAACTTTTCTGGGATGTCTCTGACTAGAGATTCTATCTCCAGGATGTCTTTGACTAGAAAGGCGAGGATTGGGTATCGTCACCTATTTTTCTTTTTTTGTCTATGGATTGTCTCTTAGTAATGCTATGACTTGTCCAAGGATATGAGGACATTGTGAGTCTAGTGTGAACTGGGTCATTCCTTGTTTGTGACTGTCTTATCTCCATGCAAATAGGTACAATGAGTTTCTGGCTCGAACATATGCCTCGATTGTCATAACCTATTTTGCCATAATAAAGCTCAATGATGATAACGCACAAGAAGCTCTTTCACTTTCATATCTTCTATCTTCCATCCCCATTTCTTGATTGACTTCCATCATCCTTCTTGAGTCCGTGTAGCCTGCTATCACATGACTGAGTATAATGACACCAAAAAATATCTGCATTTCATGTAGTTGCACCTACATTACCACATAATAGCATTTCATACATACATATAGATCTCACAATTGCATCACATCCTACACACAACACATATTAGCACATTTTACATTTTTATTATGTAAAAGTTCTTTGCATTTCATACATTCGCATTTGCATCATACATAACATTTAAAAACATAAAAGAACAAAAATATTGCATTTCATCATGTATATATTTGCATCCATATCAATCATCATCATAAATCACATCAAAGCAACATCACATAGGTACACATGCATATAGCTGCCACAATGATGAATCATCTTATATATATCTCAAAATCATAAGTGTCATGATACAATGATGTCAAAATCATATGGCTACAATCACCCGCAGGTGTCTACATCATCATATAAAATGGTACAAAACTGATATAGAGAAACCCACTGATCACTCCTGCCAGTACTGTTGGTAGTGCTAATCCCGTCTATGTCATGGTATCCCAAGCCACATGTCCTATCCTCATCTCCAATCCTAGATCCTGAAACACTCATCTCAAGGCATCCCTATCTCCATCTCGATCGTAGGGAATCAACTGCCCATCGATCGGTATCCTCAGAATCCTATACACATCCTCTAAGGTGATTGTCATCTCACCCATCGACAAATGAAAACTACAAGTCTTCGAGTGCCATCTCTCAGTCAATGCAGTCAGCAACCCCATGTTCATCTGAAACTCAGGCATATACAGAATAAATCGCAGACCCATAACCTCAATGGCAGCCCTTTCCTTGAATGTCAACTCTGGTCATAATCTCTGAGTGGACAGGAATCTCTCTCGGGACTCTAGCATAGGCAAATACTCCTGCAGTCAAGCAAAACAATCATGTCAGTCATAGTGGCATTCCCTGTTCATCACAAAATGCTGCTTTTTATCTTAAGTGCTTATGATACTCTATCCTAGTGACACTCACTGTTCATCACAAAGTGTTGCATCTATCCTAGTGACACTCACTGTTCATCACAAAGTGTTGCTTCTATCCTAGTGACACTTACTGTTCATCACAAAGTGTTGCTTCTATCCTAGTGGTACTCACTGTTCATCACAAAGTACTACATGTTTTTGCACTCCCTGTTCATCACAAAGTGATGCTCATATTTGCACTCCCTGTTCATCACAAAGTGTTGCTCCTATTGGTACTCCCTGTTCATCACAAAGTACTATGTCTTGGTACTCACTATTCATCACAAAGTGCCTTGATCTATCCTAGTCTTCCCAAGAGGACCTGCTTGAGTGTATCCTCTCAACAACTTATCCAATCGACAACGTATGTTCATCACAAAACTGTCGATTTGACCTTGAAGACACAAACGTGCTTTTATGACATAAATGCGCTTATAGACTGCACAAATGCACCTTCTCTGCACAGACGCACCTGAAATACACAGACGTGCTTATGCTCTGCACAGACGCACCTGTCCTGCACATACGTGCCCACATTTCACAAACGTGCCTACACAACATAGACGTGCTCACATTTGACATAGACGCTGCTGAATTCATAGACACGCTTGGCACAAACACAGATGCGCCTAACCAACCTAGACATGCCTGGCACCAATGCAGATGTGCCTATACATTTTTGACATTTCTTGACATTATCCTAAATCGCATTTATTGCACTACCTAGCATGCATTTATGACAACAATTAATGTGACAAACTACAAAGAGGTTTTGTGGTACTTACCGGCTCTCCTGCATCTGCTGGCCTCTAAATCGGTGAACGCGATCAAATCTATGCACCAATGCCATCGCTGCTGACTGTTGTTACTCTATTCTCTCTCTGCACTCTGATCTCTTGGATGTGTAGATGACAATGAGGATGTATTCCCCTCATGGTCTATCTTATAGACTACCCTAGCCTTAGCCGTAGCCCTATCCCTCGTCTCCCGAGTCAATCTTCATTATCCCGTGACACTATCACTCTATCCTATCTTGTCAATCCTTTCTAGCCTTTCTTTCTTATTGAGAGATTGTCTGCGATCTTTCCAGACATTTTCATCCAATCTCTCGAGGGGGCATATCATTCCTATCTTGGGGGAACTTTGTATCAGTTCATCTTATCTTCTTTGAAACAACACGACAAGCTGCATTGTCTCAAAGAGGGGCAAAATGTAGACACCTAAAATTGTCATGTCTAATTAAATAAATAATTTTTATTTATTTAATTATCTTTAGCCTAATTCTTCTATTAATTAAATAAATCTTTATTTATTTAATTAATTCATTTATCCTCTTCTAGCCTTATTTCTCATTTAAATAAATACATTTATTTATTTAAATTATCTTTTTTCCTAAATTAAATAAATATTTTATTTATTTAATTAATCCCACTTCTTTTATTAATTAAATAAATCAAAATTTATTTAATTAATTCATTAACCTTTTCTACCCATGACACATGTCATTCATCTCTTAATTCCTACACTACCTACCCTCTTATTATTTTATTATTTCTTTTACCTACCCTCTAATCATAGCTGACGATTTATCTCTTACACCTCTCAATCTTATCCCTCCATTTCTTATAGTGTTTTCTATATAAGGAGATGCTTCCTTCATTATCAAACCCTCACTATGCATTCAGCCCCGACTACGCTTTCGAACTTGCATATGTAATCAAGCTTACTTGCAACCACATTTCCATTCTTTGTTGAGCTCTTGTGCACACATAAAATTTGAGAGAAAATATATCAAGCAAGATCAATGAAGATAGGAAGAATAGAGATTCAAACCCCATTGGACATGTGATGGTATAATCTTTGTGATTTCATTTGATTTGCATTGTCTGAGGTAATCTTCATATGTTATGGTGGATCTTTGTTGTTGTTAGGCTAGGGTTTTGTGGTTGAATTGATTTAGTCTTTCAATATTCTTGTATCCATTTTCACCATATACAATAACTAATTAGCCTAATCCATTTCCTAAATATTGTCACATTCCTAAGCAACTTGAAGTCACTTCTCAAAGCCTCAAAGTCTTTGAAAAGCATTAAATGCTTTATATCTCCAACAAGTTAACCCTAAAGTCTTCCAAACCATTAATGGCTCTTACATGACCATTTATGGCTCTTACATAACCATTAATGATTAAATCAACTCACCCACATGGTTAGAAACTTTCCCTCTAACTCAACCCTCATTTGACTCATGGGTCTCCTCAAGCATTTATTGCTTTGACCATGGTTATCCCCACTAACTCTTGCACAAGAGTTTATCCATTGGATAAAGGCATTATTCATTGGATAATGGTTTTATTCATTCAAATCAAGCCTAACCTTATCTTCTAAGGTAACTTTCAAGTCATGTCAAGCATTTAATGCTTCTTCCCTCTCCTCTCAAGCCATCTCATGTTGACATTTGTCATCTTGGGATTGGGTTGAAAGCCTTCACATGGATCATAAACCCATCAATCTTGGCCCTTGTTGAGATTACTCAATCCCAACCATCAATTTCTCTATTTTTCCTATAAATAGAGCTCATTCCTTCATAATCCAGATCTAGAAATCTTGTATGCATCTAATCTATACTAAATTTGATAGAGCATTTTAGGAGTAAATCATAATCTACATTGTTATTTTGGTTAAAATCACCATAGCTTCATTAGGCTTTCTCATGTTTAGCTTGCATTTGCATAGTCTTTTAATAATTTTTCATAAATCTTGAATCTCCATAAGACTTCCATAGTAGTGCAAAAAGCCGAGGGCTACACTCATGTGGAACTTGGAGAGGAGAGGAACAAGGGAGGAATAGCTATGATCATGGTTGATAGAATTTGGGAGTGTTTTGTATCTTTTCTTCATTTTTGTATGCTTTCTTCAATGTGTTTGATATCTCTCTTGATATGCATGCTTAGGATGGTAGTTTCCTTTGTATTTCGTTTATGATTGATACTACTAACACTAACGTTTGACTTGTCTATCTTGTGTGTTCCTAACATCCTTTTTGCAGTGCATCAATATTTATATGCAGGAAAGGGTATTTAATGTCCCAGTGGAAGAATGATTTGCATTCCTTCGATGTATGAAGAATATGGATTGCAGTTCTGGATTATAATGTTTATGATCTATGTATATTGCACTTTTAGGTTTTCTGGTCCACTACTACTTAAACGGTAGAGTTGGTTGTTGATGTTTTTGATTGTAAGGTTGACTGTCAGAATCAGTTTGAGGAATGCTTGGTGGTTGTTAATATGTGGATTCAAGTGTTGTAGCTTGGAGGACATGATCATTTTGTTTGTGTAGTGTTCCAATTCAATTGTCTAGTGCTAGTTTGATTGGGAAATGAAGTTATGTTATTTAGTGTTCAGTGTTGTCAACTGGTTTGGTGTCTAGTTGATTGACGTGGTGTATCTTATTTGGACCATGCTTTTTTGGTTCAGATATGCATTGAAGGGTGAGTTTTGATGTTTTTATGGGTTTCACTATGGTGTGTGTAGATCTACATTGTGTATTTTACATTGGAGGATGTTTTTGGGCTGACTAGTTGGAGTGATTTATTGTTTATCTATGCATTTCATTTGATTCTGATTTGGAGAATATGTTAGGATGTGTAGTTGATTAGAATAACTTTAGTAGTATGTGTTGTGATATGCATGGGTCCTCTCTATCTCTTGGAGTGGATTTAATTTTGTATTATTGGTTTGGGTGGCCCAATTTATCTAATATTGAACGTTTTGTATGTGGTGGACCTAGTTGAGGGTTTTAATGAATGATCTTATATATATGTGTGTGTGGTTGCATGAGTTGATGTATCTAGAATGTGCATGAATTGATGTAAAGTGGGTGTGAATGATATGAAATTAGAATTGGTGTGAAAGTTAGTGTGTGAAGAGCTTTGATGTTGATATCTTTAGTGTGACAGTGTTTTGAGACAGTGGTTGATGTCAGATGTGTTTGCCATGATATTGGTTATTTGACATAGTGGTTCAAGGACAATTTTATGATCAGGATATCTTGTTCATTTTAATTCATATCTTCCCTATACCTACTGGAATATGATGTGTTCCTTTTGGCAGCTTGTGTAGTCCTTTGCATCTTTACCTAAGGTTGTGTGCCTTATTCTTCCAAGCCTTATTAGGTGTCATGAGCTCCTTGGCCTTGAGGCTAAAAAAATATAATCATTTATTCATATTGTGAGTGTGATTCTCACCATGTTTTTTCCTTGTTTAGAATTTTCCACATAAATTCGGTGTTCATGTGTTTATTGTGCTTTGTGCTTTCATGTTTCATAATTATAGTAATAAGCTAATTGTGGTTTGAAGTTTAAAAGATCAAGAGTAGAGTATTTAGAGTTTGAAAACGATTCACCCCCCTCTTAGTCCTGTGGTATACCCAACTTGAACACCAATCTGTCTACAAGCATGGGACCTAAGCACAAGAGAAGGTACCTTCACTTTGTGTCATGAATCACCAGGGGCCCCAAGGATGTGCCAAACATGATGATGATTAGATTGAGGTAAAAATTTCACTCTCCCACTTTATATAGCCCAACAAATAAATTTTATTAAGGTCAAACCTTGGGGTGATTAGATCCCTAGGTAGGCCTTCTATTGAATATAAAAAGAAGCTATTGTGTGTTTTTGATATACCCAAGGTTGCATGCGTACACCAAGGGAGAGGATACACACACAAATAGCTTGGGTAACATAAAAAAAAGTGCAAGAACACAAAACACTCAAAAAATTGTTCATTAACCTTGAGAAATCAAATTGTTTTCTATGTTAAATAAATGCAAACACATGGTGGTTTTAAAATTTGTCTCTTTGTTCACCTTTTGCAACAAATGCATTAGTAGTTTTCTTTACGATCTTTGTCCCACATTTGCCAAGTTACTACATATTAGGTGATCAATAACACCAGAAATATCTACCTATGAAATCAAAAAATAGAAATGATTTAAAAACCCTCAAATTTTACCCTTTCTTCTTCTACCTATGAAATCAAATTTGTCCTTTGTATCTTTCCCTATGGTTGTGTGCCTTATTCTTGCAAGCCTTATTAGGTGTCATGAGCTCCTTGGCCTTGAGGCTAAAACATTGTAATCATTTATTCATATTGTGAGTGTGATTCTCACTATGTTTTTTCCTTGTTTAGGGTTTTCCACATAAATTCAGTGTTCATGTGTTTATTGTTCTTTGTTCTTTCATGTTTCATAATTATAGTAATAAGCTAATTGTGGTTTGAATTTTAAAAGATCAAGAATAGAGTATTTAGAGGTTCAAAATGATTCACCCCCCTCTTAGTCCTGTGGTATGCCCAACTTGAACACCAATTTGTCTACAAGCATGGGACCTAAGCACAAGAGAAGGTACCTTCACTTTGTGTCATGAATCACCAGGGGCCCCAAGGATGTGCCAAACATGATGATGATTAGATTGAGGTAAAAATTTCACTCTCCCACTTTATATAGCCCATCAAAGAAATTTTATTAAGGTCAAACCTTGGGGTGATTAGATCCCTAGGTAGGCCTTCTATTTAATATAAAAAGAAGCTATTGTGTGTTTTTGATATACCCAAGGTTGCACTCATACACCAAGGGAGAGGATACACACACAAATAGCTTGGGTAACATTAAAAAAGTGCAAGAACACAAAACACTCAAAAAATTGTTCATTAACCTTGAGAAATCAAATTGTTTTCTATGTTAAATAAATGCAAACACATGGTGGTTTTCAAATTTGTATCTTTGTTCGCCTTTTGCAACAATGCATTAGTAGTTTTCTTTATGATCTTTGTCCCACATTTTCCAAGTTACTACAAATTAGGTGATCAATAACACCAGAAATATCTACTTATGAAATCAAAAAATAGAAATGATTTAAAAACCCTCAAATTTTACCTTTTCTTCTTACCAATCAATTGCAGTATAGATAGATAAATTGCAGTGCACTTATCTTCAATTGCAGTTCACTTATTTGACAGTGACAACATGCACCCAGAACAATAAGTTATGATTACTAGAGATTATGGTTTCAATCATATAGTAGTTTTGTATCATTTGATTACAATTATGTTTAGAGAATTAAGATTTATTAAAAACTAGATAATTGTGTGATAGATTTAACAAATGCAATGCCAGATTAACATAAATTAAGATAGAAAAATGTGGTGTACTTATTGTCAATTACAGTGCACTTATTATCAATTGTGGCACACTTATCATCAATTGATGTGTACTTATCTAACAATAATAGAATGCACCCGCAAAAACAAATTTTGATTACCAAAGACTATTTAATCGTAATTAGAGGATTTAAAGTTGTAAACACCCAAATTTATCAAGAGTTTGACAAATTGATCATATCAATTGACCTATCAATTGCATTACTAGTTTAATCAATTGTATTACAAATTGAGTTAATTAACTAGAATTGACGTAAGCAATTGCATTATAAATCTTATTAAAATACCATAATTGATTTTAAAAAAATTGAACTTATTTTACAGTCAAACAATTGTGGTGTAGAATTTTCAATTGCGTCACTAGACACCTGCAACTTCACAAAAACTTAGAAATTGATATATTATAAATGTATATTTCATGTCATGTTCACTAGAAATGTCGAAGAGGAAATTGGAAAGGAAGTAATGAAATATGTGAGCAACCAATAAATCCTAGCTTCAAAGCTAAGTCCTAATCAAAACCAATACAAAAAATGAAATTGAATGCAACATAATGAAAAGAAAACCAAAATCCAATTGGATCCATCTCGCAAGGCCTCCATTGTCCTTCTTAGCACAATTAAAATGACTCTCATATTTTTAGTATGCACAAAACAATTATGAAAGCTCAAAATGGTGTGATAATTTTAAAATTCTATTGAAGATATGGTTAGACTTGAATGAGAGAATTTATTTTAATTTATAGCATCATAAATTGTAACCATGTAGAATTTACACCACTTTTTGTGTCCCTACTTTAGCATGTATCATCTTAAATCTCTCTCAGGTCCATTTTTAGGATTTTTACCTCAAAGTTGATGTCATCTTTCTGCATGGAGAACTAAACCTGTGCCTTGGGTTGTGTAGTCTCCTTTCTTGCTTGTTTACCTTGCTTTTGGTAGATAGGGGCACCTAGGGCATCCTGGTCTAGGATAGGGGTGGCTTGGGAGGTATGCCGGTCCAGGACAAGGGTGCCCGAGGCATCCTAGTCCTCCTTAAGATAAACCTATTTTAAATATCTTAGTGCACTTACCCTTCTTGGTAATTTTGGATCTCAGTGTCTGAATTTGATCGTTTGATGTTAGCTTAATTGGTAAATTATCTTGGGAACCCTATATAAGAGCATCTTTTTGACTTATTTTCATAAGCCACTATAATCCACCTACATCCACACTTCGTCAAGAACCATCAAGAATCATCAAGAATTCAAGGTAAAAATTCATCCCACCATATTCTTTCAACATTTTCAACCATCATAGAGTAGCAAATTACATCAATCTTCATGCAAGCATGTGTTTGTGTTTGAGTCATTCATGTTTCATCATGTTATTACATCATCAACCTTCATCAATTGCAGTAGATATAAGGTATATCATTCAACATTTACTTTCATATTTCCATTTACAATATAAATTCAATTCAATGATTAATTCCAAACATGGGGTTTGACCTAGGATAGATTCGAGAAAAAGGGATAGAGAGGAACGTATGCCTAAAAATCCAACCCAAAAGTACAAGACCAAGATGCCTGGGGTGACCTGGTCCTGTAGCTATTAGATGTGGATGAAGAAGAAACTTTCAAGATCAAAATGTTGCTTATAATCTATTCCCAAAAGCTCATAAAAAAATCATGAGACCAAGATGCTTGGGGTGACTCGGTCCTTTGCTTTTCCTTCATGCAAAAGTCAGATATTATTGCCATTGTCTCCTCTATCAAAATATTTGTCTTTAACTTTTAAATTTGTCACCTACACACAAAAATAAGGGAATATGTGTTGTTGATAGGGGTTTGCCTAGGTCAAACCCCAAGTTTGGAATTAACCCTTGAATTGAATTGAAATAATAAATGGAAATATTTAATTAAATGTTGAATGATATATCTTCATATTTGATGTAATAAATGAAGGTTGATGATGCAATTCTCTTTGAATATAATCACAAGTGTTGATGCAATAACATGATGAAACATGAATGACTCAAACACAAACACATCCTTGCACAAAGATTGTTGTATTTTGTTGCTCCATGATGCTTGAAAACATTGGAAGAATGTGATGGGACGAAATGCTTCCTTGAATGCTTGATGTCACTTGATGTAGTGTGGATGTAGGTGGATTATGAAAATAAATCAAAAGTATTCTCTTATATAGGGTTCCCAAGGTAAATTAACAATCAGGCTAATCTCCAATGGTCAAATTGAGACACCAGGATATGAAATCACTAGGAAGGGAAAGTGCATCAACAAATTCAAAATAGGTCTTGTTTAAGGAGGACCAGGATGCCCTTGGCATCCCTGTTCTACACCAGGATGCCCTAGGCGCCCCTATCCACCAAAAATAGACTATATTAGCAAGCAAGGAGAGTGCACAACCTAGGACATAGGTTCAGTTCTTTGTGTAGAAAGATGACATTAGTTTTGAGGAAAAATGACCAAAAATGAACCTAGGAGAGAGCTAAAATGAGACACTCTAAAGAAGGGGCACCAAAAGTGGTGTAATTTATACAAGGTTACAATTTATGATGCTAAAAAAAATTATAGATAATTTGGGGTTGATGGATGGATAGGATTGATTTGGATTTCAGGAGATGTATGGACAAGATTGAATGAGAGGATGAGTTAAGTGGGGAGGGACGCGAGAGAAATTAGCAAGTGGGAGTGAGAAATGAAGAGATGGAAGAGTTAAGTGGCGAATAAAATTTGGTAAGTTGAGTGAAAATTGGGGTTTGAAAATAAATAAAATTATTTATTTTCACCCACTCATGAAAGGATAATTAAATAAATTAAAAATTTATCTAATCAGGAAGAATATGGAAAATGGATTAAATAATTAAAATTGTTTTTTAATCTCAGATGAATAATTAGTTAGGAAGATTAGGTGATGAAGGTTTTAATTAAATAAATAATATCAAATTATTTAATAAGTGATTTTAAAAGAAAGAATAATTAAATAATTTAGGAATTATTTAATTATAGGGAATGAAGAAGATGATTACACCAATTAAATAATAAAATTAGTTTAGATGAAAGTTCATTAAAAGTTGCTACACAGACATTGGACATTTTCACAGTGTCTACACCTATGATAAGAATTTCATGATTTTGACTTCATAGGTAGCAATGATGAAGCATTAGCTATTATCACTGTTTAAAAAATGGGTATTCTTTTCCCATAATTGGCTAAGTTTATGAAGTTTTTGAGTTAGGTATGCCCTTGTTGCTTCAAAACTATTTTAAGTCCAAAGGGGTTTAAGGTTTAGGTTTTAATTGCTTGGATGTCTGATGAAAACCCTTTGGCTTCTAATTCTGCATTACTTTATTCACTTAAGTGATGGGTCCCTTAGTCATACAAGTGTCCCCCCATTGTTATTTGCCTAGGCGGTCATTAAATACTTGTAAAATTTTACGCCTATCTCATATGCCTTTTCCTAATGTTTGTCGAGCCCCGTAATTATCGCGCAACTCTCAGGTAAATCTATGACTTTCGTTGTTTCATTGGGCGGAGTTGCTAGTGTGTTAGCCTCTATGAAATAGCAAAAGGCATAAGCGGGCCTGACCGGGTGCACTGGCAGCCAGCTTAACGAGACTCCATCTCATTTTGAATCCAACGGGTCGCGTTGATTCACAGCCAAAATAAGCACGCAAGTTACCTAACGCGAAATAGCGAAAAGGTTTGGCGAGACCTAGCGGTGAGGACTTCTCCCTAGACTAAAAGGTGATCAGGTTTGAAAGAGATCAACGACCCATGTTGATTCACGACCGGGAGATGCCTGAGGTTTATTAATCGCGAAGTAGCAAAAAGGTGGCGGGTCCCGCTAAAGGTGGCAGTGAAGATGGTAGGTCCAGTTGGTGATGACAGAGCAGTGACGAGGTGCTCAGTTGGTGGTTCGCAAGAGGCCCAGACAAGGTTGTCATAAAAGGAATAAACAACGAGCAGGTTCTTGAGATCTGATGGCTTGCATGGATTCGCGAAGGTAAGATGCTAGTGAATTAAAGCTTGGGAAATGGCAAAAAGGCTGGTGGGCCCAAAGGATAGGCAAGGGACGAAGTTAAAAGCTGATCAACTCTGTTTAGATCCAACGGTTCTCATGGTTTCGTAGCCACAAGCTGAATGAAGATTAATGTTTGTGAAATGGTGAAAGACAGGTGGAAATCACACGAAGGTATGATGTGGCATGACAACTAGTGCATTTCATAGGGTTTGATAGTGATGTGTCGAATGCCACATGTTTCTGAAGGGTAGTTGAGGGCCCGCCTAGGCGCAACCGGCAGTTATGTGGGAATAGTGAAGTAAGACATGTGGCTAACTCAGAACTGAACTCGAAGGAGCTTCTAGAGCTAATGGCTGACTGCCATGTGGCATTTGTTAACTGGAGAACAAGTAGGGTAAGTGATTTCCGAATAAAGGGCCCACTTAAAAGGTTCGAAGCTTGTTAAAAGGTATCCATCTCGAGGTTGATCCAACGGTTTTTATTGTTTCGTGGCCCAAAGATGCCCGCGGCTTAACCTCTGTGAAATGGTGAAAACTGTTGGCTGTCAAGATGAAGCGCGGTTAATTAGTGAGGTTGACAGTCCTGGTTAGGGTTAAAGACTGGGTGATTTGAGCTTGATCTAATTGTTTGCATGACTTCATGAAAGAAAAGTGTTCGAGGGTTAAAGCCCGCGAAGTGGCGAAAAGGAGGTAGGGCCTGACACTACCGCAGTAAGATCAAGTGGAGATAAAGACCGATCAAGTTCCATCCGATCGGACGGCTAGCGCGGTTTCGCTGGGTTAAAGTGCACGCTGGCTATCATCTGCGAAATAGCGAAAGGATTTCTGGCCCGTTGCCAGATGAGGAAAGGTAAAAGGGTAAAGGCAGTGCAAGTTTTATTTGATCTAGCATTTGGCGTGACTTCGCTAGATGAAAGTGCAAGGGTGTTATGCTCTGCGAAATGGCGAAAGAGCGAAAAGAAAATACACAAACATGTTATGACCCGTTGGTGCCAAATTTTTGAATTCTTCCATGAATTCAATTATGAAGGGACGACCGAAGTATGTGGTATCAATGTCACAGTTAAGAGCCCGATTACCATATATGGTCTCACATCAATTGAATGTAGGCATTATTTCGAAGAGCGGTTGCGAAAAGGCGGGTGCAGAACAGACTTCTTCAAGCCAAGAGCAGGTTTTCTTGTATTTTTGCTTAGCAATTACTTGATAGTTTGTTTGAATTGGGGTTTTGTTTTGTTATAGAATTGTTGTGGTTAGTAATTAAGTTACTTGCATAGTATTATTAAGATGGCACGTAAAAGGGAGTTCTCAGGGAAAGTTAATTACCATGAGAGGGCAATCTGTGACGGTTTCCTGGAATAGTTAACCATGTCAACTAACATGGCAGCTAAGGTTAAAGAGTTGGTACCAAAAGATCCTCGCCTGAGAATAGGAGAAGGATTGTAAGACAAAGGCAATTGGCTGAGAGACCCGCAGACAGGGTTGTCTGGGTTGGGTTTATTCAAGGTTAGATTCAGTATGAGACACTCCCCAGCCCCAATGAACAGTATTTGGGAGTTGGATGTAGGCAAATTGGTGGTCCCTAAAGTGTTCATGGATGTGGATCTCCTAACTCAAATTGCACATAACTATGACCCATTACAAAGAGTGTTAGGGACATAAATGGAAAAACCCTCATTTAAATTAATGATGAGGTGTTCAAAGATGTATTTGGGCTCAATGAAGTGAACAATTTCTTGGAACCCATCAATTTTAAATCATTGGCTCAGGTTTACAATGCACAGAGGAATCATCTTAGGAATGGGCCTCTTAAAGAATTCTTTATTAAAGTAGGCGGATTAACTATTGTAGGACCTAATACCATGGAACCTTTCTCCTTAAATCTGTTCACTCTTAGAGCCAAGGGATTATACTGGTCACTCTACCAGATTTTAGGAGAGGATGCTGAAGCAAACATGCCAACTCGTTACATGTTAATGATTGCTCAAATATTAAATCCTTCTCTGGCAGTAACATTTGATTATGCCCCCTATATTATTGATGACATCCATGAAGGCTTGATAGGGATAAAGAATGGAAAAGTGGATAGGCCTTTTGGATGGTACTCCCTCCTCATGCACCTATTTCTATTCAAGGGTGGTGATTACTTTGCAAATGGAATGGATCTAGTGAAAGAAAAGGATGGAGAGAAGATGCCAGTTCAGTTATGGAGCATAGTGCTATAATGGGACAAAGAAGATGCTAGCTACTTGAGGTTTGATAAGTGCTTTGCATCCAAGATTAGGACTCTTTTATGCTCAGAGAATCCAAGAGTCCCTAAAGCTCTTTTGGAGTTCCTTAGGCCAAAGGAGTTTGCTGAAGATATCAAAATTGTCCACAATTGGGGTGATATGTACTTATACCCCATTTCCACTATTTTCAGAGTGTATGGTTTCAGAGGCACTCCATTTTTGTTGCCATATCAGGTCCCACTAAAAATAGGAATTGGAAGTCCTCAGGCAGATTGGAAGTGTGCAAGAGGCAGAGCTAACAGGTAGAGGTAAAGGGACCATTTTCCCTACAATAACTATAGCACATCAATTTGTAATAACTAAAGATGGTTGGAAGTGCTTTGAATATTTCCTTCAACCTTACCATTTATCAACTGTAGTATCAAGGTGTGCCGACCTTGAAGATTTCTTCAACGGTATGTTCAGAAAAAGGGCAGTATGCAGAGGCAGACCTCACCAATTCCAATTCCCTGAAGACCTCATCAGAAATGAGTTCAATTTGGATGAGCAAGAGCTAAGGAAAGAAAATTGGGTGGCCTACAAGAAGGCCCTAGATTTTGTGCACCAATTTGACACTAGCTATGACCCTTTGTCCAGCTTCCACCCCTTTGAAGAAAAGGCAAAATTCTTAATTCTTTGTTTTGAAGATGTAATGCAGACATTGAAAGAAAACAGGGAGGAAGTGATTAAAAATAACCCTGAGAAGGAAAGATTAGTTTTAACTAAGTCTACATCTGCCAAAGCAATCCCTCCAGGTGATTATGTGCTACATAAAAAGTCCAAATACAGTGTGCTGGTGCCAACAACAGGGGAGCCTTCTACTTCAAGAGGGAAGAGGAAAATACAACATGTCATTGATATTCAAGACTCCCCAAAGAAGAAAAGGGTGGGAAAGGAAGTGCAATCTGATGAGCCCTTGTATTCTCCATCTCAATCCCTATTCATATAGGAGATGAACAGGCAGTAGCTGAGCAACTATTACAATTAGGCAGTCTTGGGGAGATAGCCTACACCTATGATGAAGTAGAAGAGGGAATGCCAGAAGAGCCCCTTAATGCTGAGATGGACATAACCACTAATGAGTTCAAATGCCAGGAGCTGGATCCTGATATTAAAAAAGCTAGTGAGGATTTCTTGGTTGATAGCAACTTTTTCACATCGGGAACTTTCATGCAATTCGTGTGGAAGCAGAACATTGATTATTTTAATGCTAGATGTGAGAAGAGGAAGAGTGAGCAACCCCACAAGGATCCAACTGTGGTGGAGGAAGAAATAAAGCAAGAAATGGTCACCGAGTTCAAAACCATCACTCTTGAGCAAGGAAGAGACATGGTAGCAAAGGCAGGTGTACTCATTCTCCCTGAATGGGATATAGCAGATGCCTTGGTCTTAGAGGCAGTAAGGAAGGAGACCAAGCCTATGGAAGGAGTCACCTTCAACAAGGATAACGCTGCCCTGGTCATGTGGTCTCTGAAAAAAGATGAAAATAGAAAGAAAAAGGACACCCCAGGGTCAAGCTACCTTAGAGGTATGATAGTGAAAAGAGTACAAAGCACTGGGGTGGTGGAGGTTGCTAGCACAATCCTAGAGATTGCAAAGTTCAGTGTTGCAGTGGCAGAGAAAGAGGCAAAGGAAAAGGCAGATCTCCAAGCTAAGTTGGAGACAGTTTTAAAAGCTTACAACAATGCCAAGGAAGAGGTAATGGGTAAAGATAGCATCATTGCCAAGTTGAAAAGCCAGTTGGCAGGACAATACCATCAAGGTGAGTCCTCAACATTGATGATCACCTCTTCTCCTGCACGGCCTCCACCTACTAGCCCTATCATTGAATTCCCACCATTGATAGTTCTGATACTTAATGTTAAGTATAGATGCCAAGATAATAAGATGAGAGGGGGGTGAATCATACAAACTTAATCTTCCATAAAAAACAACAGATTCAACCTTGGTAACATATACTTCAGCAATATAACCAAAACTGCTAAACATGCAAACTCAAAAGCATATAAACATCATAACACTCATAACACCAGATTTAACGTGGAAACCCAAATAGGGAAAAACCACTGTGGGATTACAGACCCACTAAGAAATATACTCTTCTAGAGTATGCTCGGTTAAAAGCAAATCTTGTTAAAGATTACAAACACATTGCTAGATGTGACCTGGTTAAGGGATTTCCCTCAGATCTGTTAGGATCTTCACCTTGTTAGAAGTGACCTTGGTAAAGGATTTCAAACACTCAATCAGAATGTCACCTTGTTAGAAGGTTTTACAAATAAGACTGTTAAGTCCACTCAGTTAAAAGATTTTCTGTCACTTTTCAAAATAACAGTAATAAAAATCTATCTACAACTTCACATCTAAAATGCTAAAGTAGATTCTTATTTTCTCAATACAATAGGACTAATCTTGTCCTTCTGCTGGGCTCTATACTATTATTCAAACAGGTCTTCAAGCTTTTGTGCTCGGTAATCACTATGTAGCATCCCTGTGCATACACTTGCCTGCATACTTTGTTTATCAATAGTTCCTTATTTATAAACAATTCGCCAACCGCTTAATCTCCTCGATCACATTTCCCATGATCAATCATAGCCATCAGATCTTCAAACTTTGACTAGGTTCAATGTATCCTTCGATCTGAAAATGTTTTACCTCGCCTTGAAACTTGCATACATTTCTTGGAACTTGTGCTAGGGTATTGCGGTTCAATCTGAGCTGTAGATCTTCTTGCCAATTTTCCTTTGCCATAGATTCTTTAACAAACTTCATTCATGACATACCAATCATTTAATCATAGCCAGCTCGTCGGCTTCCTTCATTAAATAATGCTTTTATTCATTCAATGCATTCTATTATTACTCGGTTGCAACTCGGTAAATACTAAACTTCACTCAGTAGACATATTGCCTTCATTAACCGATAGAGATAACCTTAGGGTTTACCGACTAGGTTCATTGGGGTTTACTGACTAGGTTCTTTGCTCAGTAACATAGTGTAGTATTAACCTTACAATCAATAACATATGTATGATATCAAAACAATCTAAACATCATGATCTTATCATTGTCTAACTCGGTAATAGTTGCCCACTGAATAACTTATTACTCCCCTTATTCATCATATTATTTCTGTGTCTTTTACCGACATCTTTATACTCATCAAATCATACTTCTCAAGATATGGCAACATCATACTTAATTAAAAAATCAATTTCTTGACATCAATGACAAAATAATAATATTAAGACAGTAAACATCCTTAATTAGTTATATCCATAATCATCAACAACCTTCTCAATATCCTTATTGAAATGCCAACAATCTCTCCTTGTCTGTTATAATGCCAACAATCTCCCCCTTTGGCATTGATGGCAAAACCAATTGATTTGACCTAATTGATTCAGATTGCTATGAGATTCTGAAATGCTGAAATGATCTCCCCTTGTCATCAGAATTCTCCCCCATACATTAGTCTTCTCCTCTTTTCTTCAGTCTTCTCCCCCTTTGACAACAATGCCAAAAAGTAAAGAACTAAAACATAATTTCTTCTTGTATGAAGTGATTTTCTGCTGTTGTGTGTCAATTTAGTCTCAGTCAGAGCATTTATGTCTTCAATTCCTATTCCTTGTATTTTTTCCTGCACACCTTTAGAAAACATCCTAAAGTGTGTAAATCAGCATCAACTCCTAAAAGATATTCTGTAGAGTCATCAAATTGATGCTTTCACCGAACTCGGTCAGTGAGTAGAAGATAGGGGTAGGACCCCTAACTTACTTCTGAGATACTCAAAAGTGTCCCTTGGCAGTGGCTTGGTGAAGATATCTGCTATTTGTTCCTTTGTGCTAACATACTCCAACACCACTTTCTTCTCGTGAGCTTCTTCTCTAAGATAATGATATTTGATAGAGATGTGCTTTGTCTTAGAGTGCATAACAAGATTCTTTGAAATGTTAATGGCACTATTATTGTCATAGAATATAGTTACTGGCTCAGTAACTTTCTCATTTATACCTTCCAATAGTTGTTTGATCCATGCTATGTTGGTACAATTCAATGCTACAACAACGTATTCAGCTTCTGCTGTTGACTGTGAAACACATCCTTGTTTCTTGCTAAGCCAACTCACTAGTCTTTCTCCTAAAAAGAAAGCTCCTCCACTTGTGCTTTTCCTATCATCAATTTGCTTGCCCAATCAACATTAGTATAAAATTTAAAATCAAAATCATTTCCTTTCTGATATACTAAGCCATAATCCTTAGTGCCTATCAAGTATCTGAAAATTCTCTTGATTGTTGTCATGTGTGTTTCCTTAGGATCTGCAGAGAATCTTGCAACTATACCTATGGCATGTGCTATGTCTGGCCTATTGTGAACAACATATTGCAACTTTCCAATCATGGATTGGTAAAGTGTCTCATCAATAGATGCAGATTCATCATTCTTTGATAGTTTATAGTTGGTAGTCATAGGAGTACTTACTAGTTTTGAATCCTCCATTCCAAATTTCTTCAAGATTTTCTTTATGTACTTGGATTGAGTAATGAAAATCTCATTTTTCATTTGCAGTATCTATAAACCTATAAAATACTTTATCTCACCGATTAATGACATCTCAAATTCTTTGCTCATTTCCACAAAAGATAATATCATCAACAAATATGGCTGAGATCAGTATTCCATTTTCATCATTCTTCATGTACATATTGTTGTTTTCACTTGTCCTTATAAAACCAATCTTGATTAGATAAGAGTGCAATCTTTCATACCATGCTCTATATGCTTGTTTCAGACCATATAAGGCTTTGTTCAATTTACATACCTGATCTTTATTCTTGTCTTCAACAAATCCTTCAAGTTGTTCAATAAAAACTTCTTCTTCTAATATACCATTCAGAAATGCAGATTTGACATCCATTTGATATACCTTGAAATTTTTGAAAGAAGCATATGCCAACAATGTACTTGCTCCTTCAAGTCTAGCCACAGGTGCAAAAGTTTCACCATAATAAATTCCTTCTTCTTGAGCATAACCTTTGCAAACTAGTCTTGCTTTATTTCGAATGACCTCACCTTTTTCATTCAGCTTGTTTCTGAAAATCCACTTTGTACTGATTACATTTTTGTCCTTTGGTCTTGGGATTAGTGTCCATGTGTCATTCTTCTTGATTTGATCAATCTCTTCTATCGTAGCATTTATCCAATCTTCACTGTTAAATGCCTCTTTCACTATTCTCGGTTCAAATTCAGATATCAGACATGTGTTTTGTCTCAGTTTGTTCCTTGTCATTATGGAACATCCTTGTCTCCTATAATTTGACTTGATGCATGATGTCTTCTGACATACTTGGCTAATACAGGCTTGGTAGGCTCTGTATGATCTTCATCATCACTCAGTAACTGAATATTTTCTTCATTTCCTTCTGCAGTTTTCTCGATAGGACTTGTCGGTTGAACATAGACAAATTCATCATAATCTTCTAGTTCTTTGGAATTTCCTTCGTCATTTCTTTCTGCAAATTCATCAATTTTCACATTTGCACTTTCTACTATTTTGTTAGATGATTTGATTAGACATTTAAATGCTTTACTTCTAGAAGAATAACCAAGAAATGTTCCTTCTTCACTTTTCTGATCAAACTTGCCATTTCTATCATCTTTGTGTACATAGCATCTACTTCCAAAGATTTTAAAATAACTTACATTAGGTTTCTTGTCATACCAGATTTCATACAGTGTCTTCAAAGTTCCTTTCTTCAGTTGTAGTCGGTTCAGGGTGTAAACTGTTGTGCTTATTGCTTCTCTCCAAAATGTTTGTGGCACTTTCTTTTCAATCATCAGGGTTCTGGCACAATCCACAATAGATCTGTTTCTTCTCTCAGCAATTCCATTTTGTTGTGGAGTTCTCAGTGCAGAGACTTGTCTTTTTATACCATGATCATTGCAGAATAAGTTGAACTCATCAGATGTGAATTCTCCTCCTCTATATGATCTAAGGCATTTCAGTTGTCTTCCTATTTCATTTTCAACTCTTGCCTTGTACCATTTAAACATTTGAAAGGCTTCTGATTTTTCTTTTAAAAACATAACTGACATCATCCTTGAATAGTCATCCACAAATACTATGAAATATTTATCACCATAGTAACTCTGAACTTTCATAGGACCACAAAGATCAGTGTGCACGAGATCTAAAATTCTCTTAGAAGTGTAAGACTTACTTGTAAAGCTTGATCTTGTCATTTTACCCATCTAGCATCCTTGACACATAACATTCTTAGGTTTTTCCAAACTCGGTAGACCTCTTACTCGGTGCTTCTTACTTATTTTGATCAGATTATCAAAATTTACATGACAAAACCTTTTATGCCATAACCAGGTATCATCTATCTTTGCATACAAACATTTATTCCAAGTTGAGTCAAGGTGAAATGTGTTACCTTTTGTTTGTGTCCCAGTAGTAGCTAACTTTCCATGCTTGTCATGAACTTTGACAATTCCTTTCTAAAATTCTATTCGGTATCTTGTATTGTTTAGCTGTGCTGCACTCAACAAATTATATTTCAAACCTTCAACCCAATAAACATCATTGCATCTTGCATTGTCAAGAAGTGTTATAGATCCTTTACCTTTTACTGGACATGGTGCATCATTACCAAATCTTACATAGCCTCCATCATAGTCTTCTAACATAACAAACTTGTGTTTATCACTTGTCATGTGATGTGAGCATCCACTATCTATGATCCAAGAATCATTAGTATTTATGTGAGATATTAGGGCTTTTTCTTCATACCTTTCTTCATCTGATCCTTCTTTGATAGCCACATAAACTACTTCCTCTGTATCAGTTTCATCTGATTTATCATCATTGGATTCCTCGTTGGCTATTAAGCATGACTTTCTATCTCTTCTTCTGAAGTCACGGTGTCCTCTATAATGATTATCTTTCTGTCTATCATCTTGGTAATCTCTCTTTTCAGTAGATTCTTTGTCAGGATAGTTAGAAGCCATATCTCCTATCTTATCACAATTGAAACATTTCAAAGGTAGTTTTCCTTTATACTTACCTTTGCCTCTCGGTAACCTTTTGGCTAATAGTGCTTCAAACTCTTCTTGCTTTTTGATTTCCTTATACAGATTGTGTATTTCCTCCATGTTCTTGCGAAATCTTTCACTTGCTCCACTATGATCCCCTTTAGTGTACTTACTCATTCTATCATTGTAATCATCAGATTCACCAATATGAAAAGAACTAAATGCAGATTCAACTTTATTTACCGATGACCCACTGTTATCAAAATTACTTAACTCAAATGCATGTAGCTTACCAGTAGTAGCATCTAAAGAAACTGGCATATTGGGTATAGACCTCAATTCATTGATTGTAGAGACTCGGATTGCATAGGCTGGTAGAAAGGTTCTTAACAACTTACTTGTTATATCCTTTTCTTCAATATTTCCACCTGCTCCTTTGATTTGATTGACAATCTCCTTTAGTCTTGTACTATACTATGTTATGTTCTCACCTTCATTCATCCTCATAGATTCAAGTTGTCCTCTTAGACTATCCACTTTTACTCTTTGAACATGTTCATCTCCTCCATACACAGATATGAGCTTGTCCCACATTGCCTTTGCATCATTGCAACCTTCTAGATCATTAAACTCTGAATCGGTCAATGCAAATGCTATTTCAATCATTGCTTGAATATGTTCTTGCTTTGCCTTTATCTCTTCCAGTGTTAATGGATAGGTTCTTGGTGTGATGAAATCATTCTCCAGATAATATACAACATATTCTCCAACTCTTGATAGGTGCAGCTTCATCCTTTTTTGCCATGTAGAGAAACTTGACTTGTTCAGTTTCGGTGCATCCCTCTTATACATCTTTGGATCTTTGCCTCAAGTACCTTTAAACTTTTATTTCAAAGTCCAAAGCTCTGATACCAATTGATAGTTCTGATACTTAATGTTAAGTATAGATGCCAAGCTAATAAGATGAGAGGGGGGGGTGAATCATACAAACTTAATCTTCCATAAAAACAATAGATTCAACCTCGATAACATATACTTCAACAATATAACCAAAACTGCTAAACATGCAAACTCAAAAGCATATAAAAATCATAACACTCATAACACTAGATTTAACATGGAAACCCAAATAGGGAAAAATCACTGTGGGATTTCGGACCCACTAAGAAATATACTCTTCTAGAGTATGCTTGGTTAAAAGCAAATCCTGTTAAAGATTACACACACATTGCTAGATGTGACCTGGTTAAGGGATTTCCCTCATATTTGTTAGGGTCTTCACCTTGTTAGAAGTGACCTTGGTAAAGGATTTCAAACACTCAATCAGAATGTCACCTTGCTAGAGGGTTTTACAGATAAGACTGTTAAGTCCACTTGGTTAAGAGATTTTCTGTCACTTTACAAAATAACAGTAATAAAAATCTATCTGCAACTTCACATCTAAAATACTAAAGCAGATTCTTATTTGCTCAATACAATAGGACTAATCTTGTCCTTCTGCTGGGCTCTATACTCTGTTATTCAAATAAGTCTTCAAGCTTCTGTGCTCGGTAATCACTATATAGCATCCCTGTGTATACCCTTGCCTGCATACATTGTTTATCAATAGTTCCTTATTTATAAACAATTCGCCAACCGCTTAATCTCCTTGATCACATTTCCCATGATCAATTATAGCCATCAGATCTTCAAACTTTGACCACGTTCAATGTATCCTTCAATCTGAAAACATTTTACCCCACCTTGGAACTTGCATACATTTCTTGGAACTTGTGCTAGGGTATTGCGGTTCAATCTGAGCTGTAGATCTTCCTGCCGATTTTCCTTTGCCATAGATTCTTTAACAAACTTCATTCACGACATACCAATCATTTAATCATGGCCAGCTCATCAGCTTCCTTCATTAAATAATGCTTTTATTCATTCAATGCATTCTGTTATTACTCGGTTGCAACTTGGTAAATACTAAACTTCACTCAGTAGACATACCGCCTTCATTAACCGATAGCGATAACCTTAGGGTTTACCGACTAGGTTCCTTGGGGTTTACCGACTAGGTTCTTTTCTCTGTAACATAGTGTAGTATTAACCTTACAAACAATAAATTATGTATGATATCAAAACAATCTAAACATCATGATCTCATCATTGTCTAACTCGGTAATAGTTGCCCATTGAATAACTTACTCCTCCCCTTATTCATCATATTCTTTCTGTGTCTTTTACCGACATCTTTATACTCATCAAATCATACTTCTCAAGATATGGCAACATCATACTGAATTAGAAAATCAATTTCTTGACATCAATGACAAAATAATAATATTAAGACAGTAAACATCCTTAATCAATTATATCCATTATCATCAACAACCTTCACAATATCCTTATTGAAATGCCAACAATCTCTCCTTGTCTGTTATAATGCCAACAACCATCTCCAACACCTTCTAGTTCCCAATTGGTTGAGATCACTCCCCATGAGTTGGAGAAGCTAAAATAGGCCCAAGCCCTATTTGCAAAGAAATATGAAGAGAGAGTGAGAGCTACAATTTTGAGTTTTGCTGACACCATAGGGTCCTCATTAATGTACAACAACATGAGCAAAATTTTGGACACGTGGAATGAGCTCAATGAAGACAAGGTTGTTCTAATGCCTATTTTTGACAAGTGGAAACCCAGAGAGTAGGATCTAGAACTTATTTGTGTATCTTATGATGAGGCAGGGGCTGACCCCATTATCAAATCCACTTGTGACATAACAAAGGATCTAACAAAGTTAGCAGAAGGAGTAGATAATGCAGATAGAAAGATCAACTTGTACAAGAAAGAGTACATTGATCAAGTATTTGAATTACTCCCAAGGGGTTTTGCCAGTCCAACTCAATTGAAGGATAAACAAACATGGCTTAATGAATTAGAAGCCAACCTATTATTAAGAATAAAAGGAATCATTAATACAAATGATACTTCCCTATTTGTCAAAACAATTGAGGAGATAGAGAAAATCAAATCACACTATGGTTTTCTAAATCCAGAGGTCAACAAAATGAGGAACTCTTGGAAAAGATTAGCCAAGACAAAGGGAAAAGTGATTAACTTCTCGTGACCTATTGACGATGTATACCAGGAGTGGACAAGAAAGTACACGGTGATGGATGTACAACAATTAGAAGAGGTTGCAAGAGAACAACAAGCAGAGGAAGCCGCAGATGTTGAAAAGGACTTGTAACCACTTCTTGGAAAAGACTCTTGTTTGTAACAAACTTTCTTTTGAAAGGTCCGAAGCTTGTATGCATCCATATTATTATAAATGGATACCACGACTTCTAAAAAAAGAGAATCACAAGTAATTGTAAGAAAACGCTGCAAAAATTTATCTGAGCTTTCTTTAATTCTTATGGAGAACATTCAAGTGTCTTGTAATATTTTCTGAATTAAATATCAATACACAGACCATCAACTTTGAGCCTAGAATCCGTGTTGTCTTCAAGTGTGCTTGCAAATATTTGCTATTTTCAATTTGAGTAATCTAGGGTTATTCATTTGAATATGGATTGTAAGGCCATCTTTAATAGATGCGTTCTTAGCTTTTCTCTTTAGGAGGGGAATTAAATATGTAGGAATCATTTCTATCAGTAAATTCCTTGTGGGAGACTTTGAATTTGATGAATTCTAGCTATTTGTGATGAGGGTAAATTTTTATGTATGTCAGGCATATGTGGGGTTTTATAGAAGCCGAAGTGATGGGATGAATGGAGATGTTTAATTGCGAGATTATTGTTTGAACTTAGACGACTCTGTGGCCTGGATAAGGCAGTGGTATCTATTGTGGTTATCTTTTACACATCTTGTAGGTCGATACTAAATATGAGCATAAGTTTTATATTTTTATTTCAGTTAATTTTGAGATGATAAGATCCACTGGTTTTTTGGACAATGGTTACTGTGGATTTTGTTTAAAAGTGTGAAAGAATTCACCTAAGGTATACTCACCTGAACTTTGGATAAGTTTGAAGTGTAGAAGGTTATAAAACCTTGTCATATGTTGCTCTGAAGTTTCCTTCTCTTTGATTTTGTCTTCTGCAGACAGAGTTTATTATTTTATTATAATGGTTTTTAAGGGGAATCAGAATTTGAGAACAACATTAGCAACTAGTGGTTTTATTTATGGAAGAAATTAGTCTGATAGGAGTGTGGTGTGCAAACGTCCATGCAACATGCAAATGTCCTAATAGATTCTAAGATTCAAACGAATAATATTCTACATATTTTTCTTCAAGCGCATGTCCCATTAGATAAACACACTTGTAATAGCTACTCCCGCCCATTTCAAGCAACAAAACTCTCATTCTTCCTCATTTGGACATTCTAACACATCTTCTTACATCTTTCTCAACTTATCTTCATCTTTTTCTCTCTTATAGTGATGCTTTGCTAAAAAAACTCTCAACTCTTGGACTCTCACAGTAGCCAAGACTCCTCTTGTATCTCATCTATCACATATATTATCTCAAGAGGGGAGACACAGTTGTTCACAACACTCTCTTTCATCTTGTCTATTATATGATCTCATCTATGACATGAACTTGTCTATTGTCCTTATATCATGACAGGGGTTCTCCTTCATAAGGAATTTTTTTTTTATCACATGTCTATTTCATTTATGCCTTCCAATTTTGTTTGGCTATCCGTGGAGGTGGAAACACCAAAATGGTGGTTTGACCTCAATCAAACCCCTATACAACCCCCAACATTTTTCTTGTCTCTATGTGCATAGGTGAATAGATTCAATGAATCAAGGTGCTCTTTTTGGTAGTTTTAGTGTTGGTTTTATGTAGATTACAA
The DNA here is from genome assembly GCF_030272615.1 of Cryptomeria japonica. NCBI lineage: Eukaryota > Viridiplantae > Streptophyta > Pinopsida > Cupressales > Cupressaceae > Cryptomeria > Cryptomeria japonica. The sequence continues at coordinate 27,250,250 of NC_081405.1, read as the reverse complement.
CACGACTACACAGACATCCTCACGGTGCATTGATATTTGAGGCTGAGAGCTAATCTGTCTAGTATTAGATTCTAAACTTCTTGTACTTCCCTTTTTTGTAGTTTATATATTTTTATGATATTGTATGTATGATTTATTAAGACTTTTTCATTTTCATATTATTTTATCAAGTATAGTTTAAAATTTAGTTTTTAGCATTTTCTTCCCATCTCAGTTGAACATTAGTCATTGAGGTAGTTGAGGGCTATTTTCTCCTCGAGACCCCATCATTTTATGAGTAATGAATCCCCTCCCCTACATTTTGGTGAACTGTGTATCTCATGTCGGATATTATTATTGAAAACTTTAATTCATTTGATAATGCTTTCTCAAAATAGGATTTTTATATGCTAGAAGATGCCCTAGATGAAGTTTTCTAAAGGAATCTCCTATTAAAAAATCATCCCCACAAAGTCCACCCTTATAATCTCCTTCCTAGTAGGATGAGAAGTTTGTAAATGTGATTGTAGCCTCTAATGACCCTAGTTAGCATAATAGACTAATCGTTTATGTCACTCCAGCTAGTCCTTTTCTAAAGAGAGTTCATTATATTCTTGTGAAATGATTCACAAGATCTATTTACAAAGTATACATAATCTAAAGCTCCTTCTCATTAGGTGGTAGCTCATACTTAAAAAAGTGTTGATCAACCTACTTAGTTACCACTTCTCAACCTAATACTCCTCAAGAACCTAAACCTTCAACCAAGCAACAAAGTGAATAAGGTCTTATTGAGAAACTTCATTTTACTCTCACTAAGATCTCACTTTGGGATTTTCTTTAGATTGCTTTGATTTATCAAGGCATGCTTTAGGAATCTCTTCAAAAGATTATCTTACCTTCTTTTGCTAGACCAACAAATGTCAATGCGCTAGTAGATCATATTTGTGTGAATTCACTAAATATTGTGTTCTATCCATATGAACTCCCACCTATAGAAGTGAAAAAAACACGTATATCTGTTAATGCCAATTGTTTATATTAATAATATCAACATTATACAAACTCATTGATATTGATTTGACACTCAATTTTTGTAGTCTAGATCTATTTCCTAAAATCAAAGTTGATTCAAGTTCTCTTGTAACATCTTTTGTGTTCATTGTGGATTTGATAATGTTGGTCAACAAGCTTTGTGCATTGTGATTTTGCCTTAAATATTAGGACCCATTATCATGCCTACCTTGGTGTATTTTATGCCAAGACTTTTACCACATAATTTTATTTTGGGTAGACCTTGGATTCATGATTTAAAAGTGGTTACTTATTCTATTCATCACTTTGTAAAGTTTCTTGTTAAATAATTAGGTAGCTATAATCAAGGTTGACCTTGATGTTATACATTTATATCAATGGCAACAACTGGCTACGCTTTAGGTACACCTACCTTTCAAAATTTAATTCCATCATTTTCTTCTAATGTGTCTATATCTACTCCAATGGTATCACTTGAAAAGATACCTTTGAGAATGATATCCCTAAAGAAGATTCTCCTAAAATGCAAAAAAATCCTAAAGATGAGAATCCAAAGTATTTTAATTCTACTTCTTCTCCGAAATAGAATGCATGTTTAGGTGATGATTGGGGGTCTTTGAAATTTACCAAGTCTTACATTAAAGAATACAAAGTCAATCTGCTCCACCTAAATACTACTAATATCTCATTTGCCTTTGCTTAAAAAGATTATTATGCTGCTATAAAGCAAGGTGATACTTATAATATCAATTACACCCTTTACAATAATCCTCCTTCTCAAGAGTTGCAATTATGTTTGGGGAAAATATTTTATATTCTTTCTAAGTCAGGTTATGGAGGTAAAGATTGTGTATGTGATGAACAACCTATTAATGTTTCATTAGAAGCTAATCCACTTGGTTTTAAGACAAGACATAGACACTGCCCCACAACTTCTAAGGAAAAACCATGGTTGAATGTTCACAAGATTTATGCCAAAGCTCTTCCACTTAAACTTGTTCATCTTGAGTATATTGAAAGTGAGGTAGATTATAAAGAAGTTCCTTTAGATTTTTTTTCTTCGGAGGAAGATTTAGAATAATTCTTAGGTGTCTAATCAGATCTACCTTCTTATCACCATAATCATCAATTCCCATATTGCTTAAATAGTCAGGCATACTTTGGCGAGTCCATTAAGTGTGTCCATGAGAAGGATTCTTTATCTAATTTTGATGAGAACATGTCTATGCCGCATCTTGAAGATTATAGTACTCTCCTTAAATGAGATACTTCTAATGTCCTCATGGACCCTAAGTCTTCTAAAAAAGGTCATTAAGATTGGGAAATGTCTTTGTTTAGAAGACTCTAAATCATGCTCTGATATTTTATATTCTTATTTCGATATGTTTGCTTATTCGTATGAGGATATGTCTGGTATTGATGAGTTTTTTATGGTTCATAATATTGTTCTATGTTTTGATTCAATCTCGTCAAGAAAAAATATTAATAAGATAAATACCAACAATGCCTTGTTAGTCAAGATTGAGATAAAAAATCTCTTAAAAGTTGGTTTTATTCTCCCATTGACTACTCACCTTGGATCTCAAATATTTTTTTTGTTGGTAAACATGATGGTCGTATTTGTGTTTGCATTGACTTTTGTAATCTCAACAACACTTCTCTTAAAGATGATTTTTTATTACCTAATATCAATATGATTGTGGATTTGAATGCATTTCATGCCTTGTTGTCTTTCATGGATGGCTTATTGGGTTACAATCAAATCCTTATTAATCCAAAAGATCAATTTAAGATTTGTTGAGCACACCACAAGACTAAGAGGGGGGTTTAATTAGTCTTGTCAAAACTTAAAATTTAATAACAATCCAAATTCCAAAACCTTAATTTGATTAGCAACAAAGAAAGATAAAGAAATGAAACACCAATACACAAGAGGACACTATATTTATGTGGAAAACCCAAGAAGGGAAAAACCAAGGTTAGAGCAATCTCACAATATATAAAAATGTTAAAAATTTGTTTTAAGGCTTACTGCCTAGGGAAGCACACTGCTTCTGGAAGGACTTGCTAAAGTTCACTTCCTTAGGAAAAGATACATAAAGGACTTGCAGGTTAAAGCTCACTACCTTAGGGAAATACAAACAAAAATTTGAATTAAAATGAAGAGGCCTTCAACATCATTGTGTCCAACAATCTCTTGTATAATGCAGTTGCTATCTCAAGCAAGCATTTGCTAATTTAGCTCTAAAACTTTCACCACACACATTTTCTATCACAATTTTGTATCTTTCACAATCCACATCTTTTTGAAATGAAATGACCTTCTATATATACCATTAAAAAGACCTCAAAACATTAATTTGATGATGTCATGTAAGATGTAGGATGTACCTGATGTCTTCACAATGTCTTGATCATTGATGCCATCTTGAATACTTGAAATTTGAATAGTTGAGCTCTCCTTCACTACCTTGAAAATGAATGATTACTTTCCAACTTGAACTGAATCTTTCTCTTGAGAAATTGAATTGGAGAGATGTAAAATGGATGTTAAAATTATGGGGTAAAGCTTTCTTTTATACCTCACCTTATCAATCATGTGTGAAATTTCAAGACAGGATGACATGGGAAAGGAATTCTTGATTAAATTTTACAACAGTTATTAGGTCAAAAATTGGGCCTCTTTAAGTGGGACAAGGGTGTCTAGGACATCCTTGTCCAACCTACCAAGGCTGGATTCTAGACCACTGAGTCAGATGAACATGAAGATTGAGAATTGAAGCTGGTGTGAGCAAAACCAAACATGTTCAAAATATGGAAGGCCAAAATGCTAAAGTGAGGCCTAAGTGAGGATGAAATTTTATAGGGATACAATTTATGATGATACAAGTTATCAATTGCTCAAATTTTGGCAATGTATTTCATCGTCTACTTTGCTTATCTATAACTTTCCAGTTGTTGGATGTGCACCTACAAACATAAAAAAGGGGGAAAAGGAATTGTGATATCTATAACTTTCTTGTTGTTGGATTGCAAAGAATTTAAGTAGCAGAACAACTTACTACACTAACCTTGAGAGGAGGTTAATGCAAAAAAAAATATAGATCTTTTCAATAGTTACAAAAACTTAACAAAAATAATCATAAATATGATGTGTGCCACAACACAATGATTTACACGGGAAAAATCCTTTTGGGAGAAAAACCCCACACTCCAAAAGTTGCCCAATATTAAATTAACCACAAATTATAATATACTTATAAAGAAAGCTTCTCATAGGAGTATCACCATAGAGATATAGAGGCAACTCAACAACTATAAGACTCTTACACACAACCTCCATCTCACACACCTCATATATAGGAGATACAATACATGAAATCGTCAAACAGTATTACAAAACCATGGGCTTAAAGATCCCAAGAGTGGCACCCACCTTATCTCTAATATAAGATGATCTATGATGTGTCAACACATAAACAAATACATGTAACTCTCTTTTACAACTCATTTATGTATCCAACATGTTTTTATATTTCCTATTTTAGGAAACCCAACTTTCAGAGGCCATAATTTTTGAACTGGGTATCTAATTGATGAATCGTTTGAAGCACCAAAAATATTTTGATGTGTTATATCAAGATACAACTCACTAAACTAGTTACAAACACTTTCAAGTTGTTTTGGAGCCTCTAAGACCCTCAAAATTGACTTCAAAACTTTTTCCCATAATTGTTAAAAAATAAATTTTAATATTTTCAAATCTAGACATGATCTTGCAACAAAAATTTATTGGCATGTTTATCCAACCAATTCAAAGCTTTGGGGAAACCAATGCATGATCAAATGAGAAATTACTTAAAATAGCAACCTTATGTATATGCAAGGTTGATACACCATTTTCCTAACATTCCCCCACTCGTTGAACATCTTGCAAGTGAAAAGAGAGTATCTACACAATACTTTAATTGCTAGGGACGATAAGGCCCATAGACTCTGAACACCATCTAAACTCGTTTGTGCTCACAACAATAGTTAAAGAATCTGCAACATTCATCAAAGTCTCTACCTTAACCAACTTCACCATGCCATCCTTGACCATATCTCTAACAAAATTATTATCATTTTGTTAGAGATATGGTCAAGGATGGCATGGTGAAGTTGGTTAAGGTAGAGACTTTGATGAATGTTGCAGATTCTTTAACTATTGTTGTGAGCACAAACAAGTTTAGATGGTGTTCAGAGTCAAGCATAAAATGTTAGGTTCTCAGCTAGGCAGATCAAACTCTAACTACTACTGCATCTTGTTTTATTCCAATATCTGAACATAGTCTCTTAATCCAAAAGGCTTCTTTACAAGCATGAGTAACTGGAATATAATCTACTTCAATAGTGGATAAAGAAACCACAACTTGACGCTTACTCATCTAGTTGATTGCATCATCAAATAAAGTAAACACATAAGCACTAGTGGATCTTCTACTATCAATATCACCTAACCAATCTGAATCCACAAACCATGAAAATCAAGGGAAATATTGTCTCCTACCAAATTGCCATGACAACACAAATAATAATTTGAGATACTCTTCAAATATTTTAAGACTCTTTTAACTGCATCATAGTGAACTCTACCAAGATTAGACATATGTGGAAATAACTCCCACTTCTTGGGCAATGTCTGATCTAGTTTAAACCTTAGCTTACAACAAACTTCCAACTGCACTCTAGTAAGACACTTTACTCATGTCTTCCATCTCTAATGGGGATGTGGAAAAATTTGAAATAAATAATTTCGTTCCAATAATGAGATGAACACATAATGGTCTAAAATCATGCATGTTAAACCTCTGTAAAACTGAATTCACATACTTACTCTATCCTAACCAAAGATTTTTGTTCACTCTATCTCTTCTAATTTTCATCCCAAGAATGTGTTTTTCTACACCAAAATGTTTCATTTCAAATTTATTAACAAGCTAAAAGTTTAGTTATGAAATCATACATTTCCCTTTACCAATGAATAACATATCAACATATAATGCAATGTACAGAAAAAGATCCCATCAAATTTATAATAAACAAAGTGATTTGATATAAAATACTCAAATCCAAAACTCATCACATATGTATCAAATTTTTGGTACCAGATCTTAGGAATTTGGTTAAGGCCATAGAAATATTTATTCAATTTACAGATCAAATTACTTTTATCTTTTACCACATGGTGCTCTAGTTATGTCATATAAATATCATCCTCTAAATCACCATGAAGGAAAGTAGTTTTCACATCCATTTGCTTAACCTCTAAATTATAACTAGCAACAATAGAAAGAAAAAATCTAATGGATGTCATTTTTTCTATAAGAGATAGCTCACCGTAATCAACACCCTCAACCTAAGAGTAGCCTTTCACAACCAACCTTTCTTTATACTTCAATACCTCGATTTGAATCAATCTTTTTTATTGAACACCCATTTGCAACCAATAGGTTTTCCTCCATTAGGCAATGGTACAAGATCCCATGTATCGTTCTTTTTCAAAGATGTCATTTCTTCATCCATAGCAATCTTCCAAGATTCTACATCATTCATAGCTAATTCCTCTTCTATAGATCTAGGTTCATCCATATTAGTAATATCAAAGAAAAAATACATCTCCAATAATTAGGTGATTACCTCTCAGGTGGTTGTCTGTGCCTTGTAGACCTTTGAACAAGATGAGTTGGAGATTCTTCCTCCTCTTTTGAAGATACAGAGCTAGATGAGCTCTCATCCACTTCTTTCCTATCTAGGGTTCTCGATTCAACTCCTTCAAGTGTAGAAGGAAATTAAATCATATATTCTTGTTTGGTTTGTTTTGGCTGCAATGTAACAAAAGGAGGTTTAGTTTCTCTAAAAATAACACTTATACTATGTTTTACTTTCTATGCAGTAGGTTACCAAAGATTGTATCCTTTCAACCATTACTATATTTAATGAAGATACATTTCACATCCTTGTTCTCCAACTTTGTTTGCTTCTTCTTTGGCACACGTGCATATGCCTCACAACCAAAAAATCTAAGATGTCTCATTAAGGGATTATGAATTGACCATGCCTCCATATGCATTTTATCAATAAGAGTTGATGTAGGAGACCTATTAACTAGGTAGAAAGCAATGACAACAACTTTAGCCCAAAAATTTTGTTCCAGACCAACACTACTCAACATACTCTTAACCTTCTCCATTAGTGTCCTATTAGTTCTATTGTGGAGAATATAGAGTCTTTTGTCTATTAATACCATAATATTTATATAATCTATCAAAATCATTGGAGAAAATGCCATTATTAGTCTTCAAACATTTTCTTTTGTTCCAAGTCTTCAACTCAACCATTGCTTTAAATTCTTTAAATCGATTGAAACTTTAGATTTACTATTTAGAAAATATATCCATGTTATTCTACTAAAATAGTCAATAAATGAAACATAATATGTGGATTTTGTAATTGAAGGAACATCTACATGACCAAATACATCAGAACGAATAAGGTCCAACACACCACAAGATTTATGAAAACTTGAGTAAAACTGAACATGGTTTTGTTTTCCATAAATGCAATGATCACATAAGTCAAAATCAAGATTATAATCATTCAAAACTTCAACAAGGTTTTTCTTTTTCAAGGTCCTTAGACCTTTTTCTCTAATGTGGCCAAGTCTTTTGTACCATGACATAATCTTATTTGTAGGTAACTTTGATTCAAATGAAAAAAAACACCTTTAGATACCCAAAAGCCATGACCATCTACAATTCTTCCAATGAAGTATTCATAGATTTACTTTTCACAGAAATAATATTACACTCAATAGTGCATACATATAGCTTATATAGTGTGCCAAATTTGACACCTCTAGCAATCACCATAGCACCTCTAACCATTTTGTATCTTGCATCATAAAAGACTACTTGCATACCTGCATATATTAGTTTGCTCATAGAAAATAGGTTTTGAGCTAGTCTAATGATATGCAACACACCACTAATGCTTTTTATTCTACCATCAGTAAACCTAATTCTAACTTTACCACAACCAATATTATGTAAATGAGAATAATCACCAAGTACACCTTACCTCCATTAAATTCTTCATATTCAAAAAACTAATCTCTATTGGAAGTCATATGAAAATGTGCACCTGAGTCTGGTATACATGCATCATTACCTTTAAGAGTGGCCAAAGCTTCAATGAATGCATCACCATCTTCCTTCTTTGACTCAGAATTAGAATCAAATTTCTTCTTTCTTGAACTTTGCAATCCTTGCGGAAGTGTCGTAATTTACCACAAATCTAAAATTTGGACTTTCTAGGACATTTAGATCTCCCTCTAGACTTGGATTTGTCATGCTTCTCATTCTTCTTTCCTTTTTCCTTATGTCTCCCATGAATAGTTAGGGCTTCCTTCAAATTGATAGACACCTTTTGCATATCTTCACCAAGAAAGACACCCACCACATCTTTAGGGTTTAAAACAATTGAAGTAATACCAATAGCCATAACAAGAGAATCCCACAAATCAAGCAAAGAACAAAACAAGATCTGGCATTTCTCCTCCTTATCCATCTTGACAACAATAGCTTCCAATTTAGCCACCAACATATTGAATTCTTCTAGGTGGTTTGTAATCCATCCACCCTCTTCCATCCTCAAGAAATATAATTTCTTCCTCAAGAAAATCTAATTCAATAAAGATTTGGCTTGATACATCTCACCAAGCTTATTCCATAATTTTTTGCAGATATCTTTCATGGACATTAATTAGAACAAAGCTTGCCAAGCACAATATGATTAGACCCTTATTGTTACGGTCCATAACATCATACTAACTAGCCACAATAGGATTTGACGATCTTGATACATTTGCATCAATAGCATCCCACTAAGATCGATCTATTAGTAGATCCTCTATCTTCAACTTTTACATCTCAAAATTACTTCTCAAAAATTTCTCCACCTCTATTCTCCCTAAAATCTTGTTGATGCAAAGGAAGGACTTACAATAGGTTATCACAAAACATGGCAATGTATCTCATCAAACTCTAACATGGCTTCATTCAAAGGCTTGTTCTTTAGGACTTGTCTTGGGTTTGTTTAGAGACCTTTTGAGCACATGGTATTTGTATTTTCCAAATAACATAGGGTAGGATTTTTTATGTGATCAAATGACAAGGGAATAATTCCTACTTGAGGATTCACAATTATGCATTTATGTTAAAGGCTTGTTCTTATATTGGTCTTTTGACTCTTAGGATAACACCTCAATAGGACAAGACCAAACAATATCTTTCACAAATCATAGACAAGGCTCTTGAAGGTTATAATAACATACATTCAAATGGTCTTAGGACATACTTTATATTGACAAACAATGGAGAAATACAAGACTAGTTGTTGTTGCCCTTAATCACTGTCATACATGGCCTCTTTAGGAAAATCATCTATCCTTGTTGTCCAATGTATTTTTAATGGTTAAATACCCTTGGAACAGGCCTATACATCCTCCTTCCACCACCTAAAATCCTCTCCAATCACAAGGAGACCTTCAAGCCTTCAACAAAATATTTCTTTCAACATCTATTGTTGTTACAATGCCTGCTGCATAGGGATAGATGACCTCCTTCATGTAAATGACCTTGTAAATATTAACACAAGTTCCTGCAACTTTGGCATATGAAAATATATAAAATTAAAATCCATTCCACCAAGTTATATAATTTTCCATAAGTGGGAGGCAAAGATATACATTTATTTAGGCCACTAGCTACCCTAAGTAGGGTTTTCACCAGTTTGGAGAAAAAATGCAATATCTTCCTTAATACTTGATTAAATTAAAATAAAATAAAATAAAATTGAAGTAGATTCAAATAAATTTAATTCCCAATTAGTCTTAGATCATTTAATACACCATACAATCCATACCATTTACTACAACAACCTGCAACTTAAAAAAAAACCAGTCTTATAGGGCTGCCTATGGTAAAATGGCCATAACTTTCTTCGAACTCAATGAAAAACCACCAAACCAATTGTAAATAAAATTTTATTCATCCCTCTATCAATCCAAATCAACCTCAAGACTTTACTAGGTTGTAAAGATCCATACCATGCAAGAGAAGGAAAAAATGTGGAAAAGATCAGAAAATTGTATATTTTTTTTGCTCAAACTTCAAAAAACAAACATTCAACCCTTGGGTCATGTGTGTGAGGCCTATTTATGCCTATAAAAACTAGTTAGAACCACCAACTAACTCTCAATTGACATTTAACAACTTTTTGAGAAGTTATTATTACAAAATGAAAAGTTGTCATACAACATTGACAACAAATGAGCAATTTTTACATCTTTTATCCTATTGGCCTAAAACTTCACACAATGATCCCATGTGATCTCTAATGTTCCAAAATGACCTTATTTACATAAAAAAAATAAAACAAGACAACAAATTTAATTTTGACTCTTGGAGGCATGACAAGACCTATGGGCGCTCCTGCATCACTTGCCATCTAAAAATTCACTTAAGCTCCCACTTGAATTTGGATTAGTTCAAAAGGCCCAACAACCCACAATTGAAACCAAAGGTGACCAAGATTTGATACCACTTGTAAGGAGGTTAAGTAGTGAAAAAACTTCCTACACTAACTTTGAGAGAAGGGTAATGCAAAAACTTTTATAGATCTTTTAAATAGTTATAAAAACTTAATAGAAATAAACATAAATATTAAGTATACCACAATACAATGATTTACATAGGGAAAACCCTTTCGGGAGAAAAATTACACACTCCAAAAGCTGCCCAATATATTATTCAAAAATCAACTACAAATTAAAATATATTTGTAGTGAAATATTCTCATAGGAGTATCACCAATAGAGGTCCAAAGGTAACTCAAAGGCTATAGGACTCTTACACCTCAATCTCACACGTCATATATACAAGATACAATAGATGCAACCATCAAAGGATATTACAAAACCATGGGCTTAAACCACCCAAGAGTGGCACCCATCTTATCTCCAATACAAGATGACCTATGATATGTTAATACACACAAAAACACGTGTAACTCCCTTTTACAACTCATTTATGTGTCCAACACATTTTTATATTTCCTATTTTAGAAGACCCAACTTTCAGAGGCCATAACTTTTGGACCGAGAGTCTGATTGATGAATTGTTTGAAGCATTAAAAATCTCACAATGTTTCCTATCAAGATATAAATTATTATTCTACTTACAAGAACTATTAGGTCATTTTGGAGCCTTTAATACCCTCAAAATTGACTTCAAAACTTTCATTCGCAACCGTAAAAACAAAATCTTTAATATCTTCAAATTTAGACATGATCTTGCAATGGAAATTTATCGGCATGCTTATCTAGCCAATTCAAAGGTTTAGGTAAAATTTTGAACCAATGCATGCTCAAATGAGAACTTACTAAAAATAGTAACTTTATGCATATGCAAGGTTGAGACACCATTATTTCAAGAATCATTGTAAATGTGAGTTAATTAAATACATACAAATCGAATCTGAAAGTGAAAATCAGAATTAATGCAAGAACTATGTTTGGTTCACTAAAATGCAATGAAGGAAAAATGTGAGTGTTCACAAGTTTATGCATGTAAACAAGGAACTAGACCCTATTTTCCAATATTACACTAAGGGAGAAGGGTGAATCTACTTGGATTAGTCACAAATCTGATTGAAAATAACAAAGCATAAGAGGGATTTTGGTATCCTTTGTTTGAGTTGAAAATGATCTATGGAAAAATGTAAATTAAATGCTAGATCTATAGATAAAGGGTAAAATTGACATAAATTAACATAAACAGGTAGTTTCAGATGTGATATGTAGACATAAACATAGATCTTAAATCAAGGAGTAGAGTGGAATCTATGTCTAGAATTTGAGATTGAAAGTGTAGGACAAGGATGCTTTGGCCGACCTTGTCCTCAAAATATTGAATGCAACTAAAAGACGTCTTTCCAGGATTAAAATGCAATCCTGAATTTCCTCCTAAAGATTCACCAAAAAATGGTTGGACATAGGCATGTAGATCGACCTTGTCCTCCACTTTTCTCTCCTACAAAAGATGGATATGATTGTCTTTGTCTATTTTGCTTGATTTTGTAATTACAGCTTCTGAATTCCCGCTAGCACATAGAAGAAGAGAATTTGTGTTGTTGATAGAGTTTTACCTAGGTCAAACCCTGGGTCTGGAATTAAACCTACAATTAAAATTAAAATGTAATGGAAGTGTAAATCACAAATTTAGAGGGCAAAGGCTAGATCTAAATTGAAATGCTAAAATGGAATAATATACCTTGATCAATCTTGTTTTGAAGTCTTCATGAAAAGGTTGATGACGTCATGTAGGATGTAGGATATATTTATAATGTCTTGATCATTGATGCCATCTTGAATGCTTGAAATATGAATTCTTGAGCTCTCCTTCATTGCCTTGAAAATTGTTGATTGCTTACTCACTTAAATTGAATCTTGCTCTTGAGAAATTGAATCAAAGAGATGTAAGATGGATGTTCAAATTAGGGGGTAAGGCTTTCTTTTATACCTCACCTCATCAAACATGCGTGATTTTGAGATAGGTTGACATGAGAAAGGAATTACTACTCAAATTTTACGATTATTATCGGGTCCAAAATTGGGCCCCTTTAAGTGGGACAAGGGTGTCTGGGATGTCTATGTACAACCTATCAGGGTTGGAATCTAGACCGTTGAGCCAAATGAGCATGAAGATTGAGTTTTGAAGTTGGTGTGAGAAAAATAAAACATGGTTAAAACATAGAAGGCCACAATGCTAAAGTGAGGCCTAACTGAGGATGAAATTGTATAGGGATATAATTTAAAACAATATAGATTATCATTTGTTTAAAGTTTGGCAATTTATGTCATTGTCTACTTTTCTCATTTGTAAATTTTTTACTACTAGATCTATAACCACAAGCATAGAAAATGGGGAAACCGGGTTATGATTTATACACGTTTTTCTAAGTCAAACTTGGTGTTGGTGTTCCCACCTCCATAATAGAAATGATGAGATAAAGTGCTTTCCTTGAGGAAAAAGGTTGAATCGATGATAAATGCTAAAATTACAAGATTAGCTTAGGTATAAAACTCTCTCAAAGAGTTCCACAAACTTGGTGATGCAATACCCTTTTTAAGTTCCACAAGTGTTAGTGCAACAAGAATAACATAATGATAACCACAAATAAGAAAAATAGATCAATACTTGCTTGAAGTTTGCTACTTTATATTTTAATAGCTAATTTCTAATATGATTGCTCTATATTTCCATTAGATTGGTTTGTAAAATATACCTTATGAAAGATGAAAGATGCTATTTATATAGATAGCACAAGGCTATTTCAAATATAGGCCTACAAATAACAATTAAATACAAATATCAAGAACAAATCATGAAAGGTAAAGGTCAATACTCACAACACCCAAAAATTGAACCCCTTTTGGTAAGAATTGGGCACCCTTGTCCTATGATTTTTTCTTGAATTTTAGATGAAAAACATTGTATTAGTCTGAATAGTTCTTATTTATCCTTTGATCATTATCAACTTCCAAATATTAACCTACACAAGAACAAATAGATAAAATATGGTTGTGGCCATATAACATATTTACTTATTCAATCCCCCAATCAAGTATTCTTACCTCCATGGATAGCAAAGTTGACAGCAACAAATAATGTTCTCTAAATCTTAAGTGTGTCTATGATTATGACAAGCAGTGATAATGAAAATAAACAAACATGAAACCCTACTCAAGTGTGTTAGAGTGGATTCATAGATTACTCAAACAAGATAATGATAATCAACCCGCCAAAAAAATTCTATGCTCAAGGGTAGTAGATAAAGATAACTTAGATTAGGACATCAAAACTTAGAATGTGAGAACAAATCAAGAACCATACCAAACCAACATAGGAGAGCTACAAGTCGATCGTTAGTTAGTGATTCCAACTCATCCTTCAACATTTGAAGAGCTTCAGTCGTAGATTAAAGAATGCTAACAACAATATAACTCTTATATAGATATAGAGAACTTTTGAAATTACAAAGCCAAGTCTTCATTTTGACAAAGTTTCCCCGTAGAATTCAAATCATTAATTGTTTTCTGTTGGTGTAAATTATGTCTCATAATTACACTTAAGTTGACTTAGGGTAATGAATTTCATCATATTTTGGATATGAGACACTTAGGGAAGTGTGCACATAGGGATGATGTATGTAGGATAAATTCTACCTTTTGTGGTCTTCTCTTGTTGTTACATTCCACCTTCGATGGGTGATCCACCTCTTGTGGAATATTTTATTATTTATCCTACCTACCCCTACCTACCCTTGTTTCTCATTGAGCCACATGTGATGTTCATGTGCTCACATATCCATATGGCCTTGCCTTTATAAGAAGGCTCATCTACATTGTATGTAGTGATCCAGTTGATAGTATTTGCATCTTGATTAGAATACAATTTATTCTTATCAAATATTTTATCTCTCTCTTTCTTGTGCTATTCATTGTGCCTTAGATCTTGGCTATATTTGACAAATTCTTACATTTTCAAATGCTAAATTTAATGCTTATATATGAGTCACAAGGTCAATTTTTATAAAAAGTTGTCACATAATGATCAATTGTTGAAACCAAAAGCATGCCACATGAAGCAAGGCCGACACACACAATGTTGCAAGATTCAAATCCAAATAAGCAAGATAAGGGCATTCAATGCCCTAGTCCTAGTCCAGGCCGATTTTCCTTTCAAAGTGGGATCTACAAGTACACAGGCCCATGATACTAGACATGTTCCTATCTTGAGAATTTGTCAAAAGTTTTGGGCTTCAAGTCATTTGTAAAGGCTTTTAGGGTTGAACATAATATATTCCTTGAGTCGAGGTTTAGGTCAAGGCTAAAAATGATCCTAAAATGCACTAAGGGAGTGGACACTAAAGAAAGTTCCAAATAAGTGTGAAATTGGTCTTTCACCATTATGGAGCACAATTTACGATGCTACAAGTACTAATAACTCATTGAGATCAAAGAATGAATAGCATCCAACTTAGCATTCAATAAGGCCCACTCAATAAAGAAAGAAACTAAAAAGATATTGCCCACTTTATTTTAGATGTAATTTTTATTTTGATTAATAACCGATGAGCCTCAAACCATGGAGGAGGCAATAAAAATGAAAGACGGTGAATCTTGGAAGATGATCATGGATTAGGAAATAAATGGCTCTTGTTCAATTTCTTGAGGGTTATAAACCTATTTTGTGGAAATGGATTTTCAAGAATAAATTCAATTCATATGATAAGGTAGACGAGTGCATAAAATAATCGATTGCAAAAGGATATGCCTAGGTTGATGGAATAAATTTTGATGAGATCTCTTATCCTCTTAATTAGTTGAAATATTTTAGGTTATTATTATATATTATGATATTACATTTGACATTTAGGTTGATTGGATGGATGTGAAGATTATTTTCCTAAATTGTGAATTGGAGAATGAGATGTATGTGTCATAGTTAGAGAATTACATGAATAGGAGAAGGAAGAGTTAGTTTATTTGTCATGCCCACTTTTACACTCGTGGATAAACATGACACAAAAACAATCTTACAAACCTTTTTTTTAATAATTCACAAATATTTCTCAATGCAATGTAAATAAAGTGTAAAAAGTCCTTATGCACTGGTTCACGCACCTAGTGAAACATTCTTCGTATCACTATTAACACATCACCCAATAGGTTAGGAAAAGAGGGATTTTCAAATAATGTGGAGGTAGGGTTTTAGACTAACCCTAAACTCTAGAAATGGTAAGAAACCTAAAGGGGTCGAGCATTGCTATGACATCTTATTAAGGGTATTAATTTACTTAATTCCCCCTAAGGCCTTCTATATGAGCAAGTTGATCCCATGGCGAGGTCAAGATTAAATTTAAATAACACATACTAATTAAATTAATTAATACAGACTCCTTTCACCAGCTACAAACCCAAAATGGGTTATCTCTGCCTGGTTCCCCATTTTCCTATGGTCCATATTCTCAACCATCGGTGGCACTTGCAGTCTTCTCAGACTTCCTGGAGACTCAGGTTTCTTGTTGTCTGGTCTGCCACCACTGAACCCAAGATTGCGCACTTTGCTTGGTGTGTGCTTTTTCACGGGCTGCCTTTGGGTTCTAGACTTAAGCATTTGGGAGTTCTTGATCCCCGATGCCCTTTTTATGGTCACCCAGAAACTTTTATGCACATTTTTTGGTTCTGTAGAAGAGCTCAACAGTACTTGAGTTGGATCCATGATTTCTTTCAGCCTTTTCAACCTGAGCCCTTTTCTTGGCATATGGCTCTTCTGAGTGATTCGCCTAGAATCCCCTTCAAATTTTCCCAGATATGGCATGTTCTCAGAATGGAGATCCTATTCACTCTTTGGAAGGATAGAAATGCAGTTCTTTTTACTTACAACTCTTTGGATATTAATGTCTCACTCTATGCTAAAGCTTGCATTTGTAATAATGTATTAATGCAGATTCAGGTACAAGCCGACAAAATGGCTCTGGAGGTGGGCCACTTACAAGAGCTCCTCTAGCACTGGGGCAATGCCCCTTGTGCATTTTCTAGAGTGTCGTTAGATTCTATCTCTGTCGACCGCACTCCACCCCGTGGTCGTCGTCGTGGCTACAGTTCCTTCGCTCGCCACTCTTAGACCCCGCAATCCCAGGTTCCTCGCCGCTCCTCTAGCGGGAGAGACGATGCGTGGAGGCGCCGCTCGACTTCTTCTCTGCCTCAGGGTGGCCTTCTGTTGCTCCCATGACTTTGGCTCCTCTTGCTAGTGATGGCTCTAGGTGGCCTTTTTCCACCACCTCCAAGTTTCCCTGCCTAGCTCTGGCGATTTTGCCTCCCAAACGGGAGAAAGGAGAAGTTGAAAAAGATCTTGAAGATGGGTGGTCTGTGTCGGACTCAACTTCTGACCCCGCTAATGTATGGGGCAAGAAAGATGATCCAGATCCTCCTCCCTCTGCTGCCTCTGCTTTGGCTGCTTGAGGAAGTTTTTTGATGAATAGCTTTGTTTTTTGACTCTAGCTTCTAGCTGTGTGACTCTCGCAAGGCGATCTTGTATCCCCCGACCTTTTTTTGTGAATATGTACTTTAATATTTGTACTTAATAGAGAAGGCCTATTCATAATTTTTTTTTAATTAATACCAAGGTTTGATTTCCTAAATAAATCAATTACGATTGAGCTCAATTTAATTAAATTAAGACTAATGGGCATATTTCATTAAAACTAAATAAAGAAGATAAATTTTCTATAAAAATAAAATCCAAGGTATTTTAATTATATATAACTAACATTTGAACATTAATTAGTTAATTAAATTTATATTAGAATGAATAAAATACTATCCATTACTAACTTAATTACTAATATGCAATGCCTCTAATAGTTTTATTTATAGTTTATTTTGATTAATTTTAAAAGACATATTTTTACCACTAGCATTTAATTAATTGCAACTCTATTAAATAATTAATAAGACTTAAACCCATTTATAATTGTTTAATAATAAATTTTTATTGATTAAAATAATAAACTTTATTGATTAAAATAGTAAACTTTATTGATTAATAAATGTTTACAAACAAAATTATAAAGTAAGTTAAATAGATTCGATACTTCATTTCTACTGAATTTCAATAATTAAAAATCTAAGTTTGTTTCGTAACTAATTAATTTTTCCCTCTAATAATATAACATTCACCTCAAATTAGAAACAATGTAAGATATAAACAAGTTATACGATAAAAAATTAGATTAACAAGAATTAAAAAAATAATAGAAAGTACATCTCATCCATTAGATTTTTCTAATTAGAGCCCTTAGATCTAGGACTCTCTCATTTGCCCTGAAAACTGTCTAAATTCAAAATAGAATTTTCCTTGCTATGACTAATTCCTCATTTGCATTTTATTTATTTTTGGTTTGCAAGAGTAATGGAAGTTGGAAATGGATGGATTCTTGCTTCTATGGCTATCATGATTGCTTCAACTAGATTTGAGTGACTATATGCTCTAAACATCTTTTTATTTTTATTGAATTTTTTTCCTTTTAATTTGTTGTTGGTTTTTTTTTTTATGTGTAATGTTGTAAGATATTGGTTGGGGAAATTCCAAATTCAAATTTCACATGTTCTTTTGGAAAAAATAAAAATAGAATCTAAAATTATTTTGTATAAAAAATACTTATGATTTTAAAAAAACAACCTTTCTAATATAAAATTTGAATGCTAGCTTGCCATGAATGAGATTTTCTTTTATAGAATGAGATTAGAGAGCTCTCATGAAGGAGATGGTGACACATGTCACAATCTATTTCCATCTAACCTCCAAGACGGAGGGTTGGAGAGAAGCCACTTCTCTCATTCCTTAGGCACCCACCTAGATATCCCTTACTCTCTACCCCTTACACATGTCCTCCAACTCTCCACATAGCCAAATATTGGATTTCCTCCCAACTCTTGGGATGGAAGAGGCTGGGATGGAATCTTATCCATCCCAATTACCTCAAACCCATGAAAGAAAGAAATTTTATTTTTTTTAAGGTAAAAAATCATAAAAATCCATTACTAGGGGCCCCAAAACACCCTTAACCCATACTAATATGTGATAGACTTATAAAGCACTGAGGGGGAGGGGGGGGGGGGGGGGGGGAGGCGAGAGGGGGTGAATCAGTGACACCAAAAACAATACTACTTTAAACACTAACCGGTAGATATACTTAACAACTTTACTCAACACTATGCATGCAATCCAAAATGATATTAAAGTATCCACACTAAGTAAATCATCCACCATAACACAAGTGTTTATATGTGGAAAACCCAAATGGGAAAAACCACGGTGAGATGGGACTCACAAGTTAACTATCTGCAGTAATAGGTAACCAACCGGTTAAGGTCTACAAAAGTGATTTTCTAGGAGCGAATCCTGTTAAAGATCCCAAAGCTCTATTAGGAGCTATACCCTGTTAAAGTTAGTACCTTGTTAAGAGTAACCTCGGTAGAGGATTTCTGAATCCAAACTAATGGATCACCTTGTTAAAGGATTTGTACAATGAATCTTTTTAGAGCTTACCCGGTTAGGGGATTTGACTGTTGTAGTGATTAGAAAACAACAGGTGGTGTGATCTAGAAGTAGCACAACTTGCTTGAATAGATCCTCTTCTGCGCACTCAAAACTGCATCACCAACATATTCTGCAATGCCTTCAACAACTTAAAAATTCTATCTTCGCATCAAATCATCTCATATCATATCTCCAAAAGTTTATCATAATGTCATTATATAGACATTTAGATTTCATGTCGGCTTTAGAAATTATATCACAATTTCCTAGGTGCAGTGTAATCAAACATAACTCATCACAAATTACCACCAAAATTTGTCGCTTAGGGTAACTCATCACAACCGGTGACAAGTCATCACACAATCAATGAATACCAATTGGAGTTAACCATTTCAACATGTAAACTGATTGTCCCCCATTTTCTTCTTCGATGACCTTCGTTGGATCTTCAAGTTGGTGTCAGGTCACTCCTGCATATACTGGTTGTATACATGTACTGGTTTGACACCATCATAAACTAAACTTCTAATACCGGTTGCAATACAAGTAAATTTTAGAAGTAATACCGGTAGACAATGTGAACATATGTGTGTGCGTACATGTTCCATTAATGACAACATATGAAGTCATTCATTACAATCATCATCAAGCCAACAATCTCCCCCTTTAGCATTGATGGCAACACTTAGAAAATTTTACAACTATACAACTAAGTGTGCTTACAAAACTTGTACACATATATTTCTACTCCCCCTTAACAATACACAAAATTTTCACAACACATACATATTTCTACTCCCCCTTTGACAACAATGCCAAATTGAAAAGTAAAATACATATATATACAAAAAAATTTGCATCAAAAGTGTATATATACAAAAACTTTAAAAAGTTTGTATTAAGGAGTATTCACTTCAATTTGCAAGAAAATGTCACTGAAAGTAATCTTCATTTGAGAAAAATCATTTTCTCATGTTTCTAGTAAAGTTTTAGTGATCTCAATGGTTGTCATAATTTGTGCAGAATTTTTTTCCATTGCATCAATTGTACTCATCTCTGGAGTCGCCAAAACCGCTTCTGCATCCTTGTAAACTCATTGTAAGATGTCCACTTTAGGTCTTAACTAGTTCTTTAGCTCCTTTAGCGATCAAAGTCTCTTTGCCTATTCAAAATCACAAACATCTAGCCGGTTTTACAAATCATCCACAGATTTGCCAAAAGCTAAGACTAAGTCCTGTAAAGGTATGTAGGCATTACATATCTTTGCCAGTTCTAGTTTTGTCTCTATTCGTTTCTTAACAATATCAGCATAGAAAAATGAAACATTAGATGTATATGCTATAATTATGCCTCCTGACTCAATATCTTTTCTCAAAAGATCTTTGTTTAGGGATAAATCAATCTTCCCTATATCAATATCTTTCATTATTTGTTCTCCTCTTTTCTTCCTGTAGTTTTTCTAAGCTATAGTCTGAGCTGCTTCCTCAAGGGACTTGAGTTGACCAGAAGCATTTGCAACCAACTACCCAAGCTTGTCAATAGGAGTTGACAAATTCCCTATAGCAGTCTTCGGTAGAAGACTTGACAAAATTTCCACTGCAGTGTGTATGGTTTTTGCTTCCTTCCTTTGTTCCTTAAGCCTCTTCTTTTGTTCTTTGTAATGGTGTAAATAAATATTCATCATGGATATTATTACACTTTACTTAAGTTAACTTAAGATAATGCATCTCTTCATAGTTTGGATATGAGACACTTAGGGAAGTGTGCACATAGGGATATAGCTTGTAGGAGAAATTCCACATTTTATGGTTTTATTTTGCTGTTGCACTCCACATTCGGTGGGTCATCCACCTCTTGTGGAATATTATATTATTTCTCCTACCTACCCTTGTTTCTCATTGAGCCACATGTCATGATTGTGTGCTCGTATATCCATATGGCCTTGCCTATATAAGCAGGCTCATATTCATTGTATTGGTTAATCCAGTTGATCATTTGTATATTGATGAGAATATAGTTTGTTCTTGTCATTCTTTTGTCTCTCTTTATGCTTTTCATTGTTCCCTTGATCTTGGAAAAATCTCACATGGTATCAGAGCTATTGGGGCTTTATTGAATGGTTTTGGGAGAGATCTTGGAAAGCTTCTATTTTCGGATTTGAGGTATTGCGTGTTTTGAAGGCATCTTAGAGCGTTTTCGACCTCACTATTGCGTCTGGGAGGTCGTTTCTATAAAAATAGAGTATAAACTTGACCTATTTTGGTGAAATTCGAATTTTGGGTGTTGGAGAAATCTTTTGCCCAATACAGGCGGTACGATACAAAATTTTCGGATTTTTTTCAAAAAAAAAATAAAAATTCTGAAAAATAATTTTCCAGTTGAAAATATTTTTTTTTGAGTACCTTCTGCCTAGTCAATAGTGCACAGTCAGCACACAGTCAGCGCCCAATCAGCATTTTTTGAAAAATTTTAGACCCCTCTCTATTGAGTAGTTTGGATTTTTCGGTTAACTTTGGAGGCTCATAACTTGCTCAATTTTGCTCCTTTTTGGGTGCAATTTTTTTTTTATTTGGGCTAATTTTCATGCTCTTCACAGTGGTGTATTTATTTTCTGATTTTGGTGCACATGTTTTTTTCAAAATTTTCGGATTCTCTCAGTTGTACCTGTCCAATCCTCAATTTTGCAACTTCAAAGGCTTCATTTGAGCTCATACGACCTCCTCTTCAGGTGTCATTTTTTTTGAAAGTGCATATTTTTTTGTCTACTTTCATAATATATGATAAGTTATTAGAGAATTTGAGTGGATATTGTACTTTCAGATATTGGTCTTTTTTGGCCTATTTTGTACTTGTAATTTGCTTGGATCTTAGTTTAGATCTCTTGCATTATTAGTTTGAGTTTCCTTTGGCCTCTTTGAGGTAGTTGTAAAGTTGAAATCAGAAGTCCACTTTGCCATTTTTTGCAAGTGGCCCATTGTACACGCACTAAGTATAAAGTGCCAAATCATCATTTTTTTTTGGGGGGGGGGGGAGGGTTCTTTGATTGAGTGAATTTGGGGGGGGGGGGTGTGTCTTGTGTGATTGTGACTCTCTTTCTTTGTGCTCTTTAATTTTTGTTTCAATGAGTCCTTGTAAATTTCCACCTTTAACTCCACATAATTATGCATCATGGAAAATTAAAGTATG
Organism: Cryptomeria japonica; assembly: GCF_030272615.1. Lineage (NCBI taxonomy): Eukaryota > Viridiplantae > Streptophyta > Pinopsida > Cupressales > Cupressaceae > Cryptomeria > Cryptomeria japonica. The sequence continues at coordinate 27,227,841 of NC_081405.1, read as the reverse complement.
GAGCGAATTAATGGAAAAAGGTCTCACACATTACATAGATGGAACAATAGCAGCACCACCTAATCCTAAGGCTGATCCTAATGCTCAGTTAGAATGGGTCACTAAGAATTGCATGGCTCTTGGAACTTTGCGTAAGTATGTATCAGATGACCTCATTTTTCACATTGAGAAGTGTACTACAATCAAAGAGGCTTGGGATATGTTTTAGAAATTGTATGGTCAAGTTGATGAAATCAGAGGTTACAAGATTGACAATGAGCTCACCAACTTGGATCCCAAGAATTTTGATACAATCCAAGATTATGTCACCAAAGCAAATGAGCTAAGAGCAAAGCTTAAGGATTGTGGAATTGACAAAAAGGATGCTCAGTTGATATTCAACTTGATGGACAAGTTTGCACCAGAATATGCAACATTTGTTTCAAGCTTCCAAACTCATCGTTTGACAATGGGGAGTTCCTACACTATGCCTTCATTTGATGCCTTCACAGAAATGTTGATATTGGAACAATCTAAGTTGTTGAACATGGGGCATCTCAAGTCTTCAAAGTCCAAGGCTTTGGTGGCTAATCAAGGGAGTCAAGGCAAAGATTCCAACAAGAAGAAGAAGCAATCTAAGTCAAATCCACAATAGGAAAAAGGGCAATCATCCTCTCCATCACAAGGCAATTTTTCATCCTCTTCCAAGAAGGGGACTCCACCTAAGAAGGATAAACCAACTTGTGCTTATTGCAAGAAGTATAGTCATGATGAGCATCGATGCCACACCAAGCAAGTTGATGAGTTGACAAATCTTCTTAAGAAAAACAACATCAACTTGCCATTTGCCTACACAAAGAAGGATTCATCTCCTTCCTCTTCCTCACAGTCTAAGGGAAAAGGGCAAGCATTTGTGGCTACAACAGGTTCTTCACAGCAGTGGATACTTGACTCGGGTGCCTCTTATCATATGGGTTCTACAAAGGAGCAGTTTTCTTCATTGGAGCCATCAAAGGTACCTCACATTTACATAGGTGATGATACACAAGTTGAGGTTGAAGGGAAAGGTTCAGTTGACATGGATGATGAAACATTTGAGAATGTTCTCTATGTTCCTAACTTGTCTACCAATCTTCTCTCTATCTACCAAATCACTCACTATGGGAATGGGAAAAAGGTTGAGTTTACACCTGATTCAGTTGTGGTAAAGGAACTTGATGATGATGCCTTGGTCGCACTGGGACAAGTCAATGACAACTCAAGGCTTTATTCATTCTCCCACTTTGTGCCAAGTTCTCCTTCTAGGGCCTTGCTTACTCATTCAAATTCAGAAAGTAAGCTATGGCATGAGCGGTTTGGTCACCTCAACTACTGCTATCTTCAACAGCTCAGCACTAAAGACATGGTCACAGGTCTACCTCGAATCTGTTTTTCAAAGGGTGCATGTTCAAGGTGTTCCATGGGCAAGCATCCCGAGGAGAAGTTTGATAAGGGGAAATCTTGGAGAGCTTAGGAAGTTATTCAACTTGTTCACAGTGATGTAGCAGGTCCATTTCTAGCACCTTCATTTAGTAAGGCCCGCTATGTCCTCACCTTCATTGATGACTACTCCTGCTTCACTTGGGTCTACTTTCTTATTCATAAGAGTGAAGTATTTGACAAATTTCAGGACTTCAAGACTCATGTGGAGAAGCAATGTGGGAAAGTGGTCAAGATTCTTCGTATAGATAATGGAAGGGAATATGTGAACAAAAGACTTGAGGATTTTTGTACATTTGAGGGGATTGATCTTCAACATTTTGTTGCATATACTCCACAACAGAATGGATTTGTAGAGAGAAAGAATAGAACTATCAAGGAAATGACTAGTTGTATGATACATGCACATTCTCTTGATCCCGTCTTTCGGGCAGAGGCTATTAGTTGTGCCACACACATCCAGAATTGGTGGTGTAGGAGCACTTAATGAAGCTCATGGAGCACTTCATCAAATTTTGGTTTGGAATGACCTATGTTGGTATCAATTGAATAATGGAATTTTTGTATGTCCAAAGGGTGTGTTTAGTGTGTTTAAGTGTCCTTTGTGTCTTAGTTTTGTTATTTGTGGATTTTTTGGCCTAATTTTGACCTTTTATGCCTTGTAAGCCTAGAATGGGAAAACTGTGGAAAAATGGTCAATACGCCTTATAAAGCTTTGTTAGGCATTGAAATATGTTTGTGTGGTTCTAGTAAACCATTTCACATGGTGGAGTTAAGTCTATTTGGCTCACAAGTCAAAAATGCTCATTGTATCAAAAATTGTTAATGTTGTCAAGCATAGTGGTATCAGAGCAAGAAGTAAGTCTTGGGTAGAAGTGAGTACTTTCAAGATGGTGACCAATGCTGAACTAGCCAAGAAGGTAGAAGACCAAGAGGAGGAACATAGAGCACTAAGGGAGAGATTGGAGTAGCTAGAGATAAAACTAGTTTTCGTAGAGGTCAGGATTGGAGAAGTGAGTGATAAGGTGGACGATAAGGGAAAATTGGTAGCAATAGAAGATGATATCCCTATACCTGACCCTGTTCTTGAACAAGAACCTTTCTTGAAGGCCTTGAAGGCATTGAGTGGCAAAAACTTAGAAGGTGTATCTCTTTTTAGTGGCAAGATGGATCCAGATTCAGTCATGGATTGGATTGAAGGCCTGCAGAATCACTTTGAATGTGATGGGGTGACAAAGGCCCAAAAGGTGAAGGTAACTAAGTCTAGGTTGAGAGGGGCCACCTTAACATGGTGGAAGTTCATTCAAACTGAGAGAGGGAAAGAAGGGAAACAACCCATAGCAATTCCATCACAATAAACTACAATAAACTAGAATGTAACTAAAGGAGGGGTATCACATTATTAATTAAAGATGTATTTGTATGGTCTCAAATAGTCTCTTATAATGTGGTCCCAAAACTTTGATTCATATGTTTTGGGGTTGGTATTTTTCATGTTTAAATCTAATCATTATGTTTAATAAATAGTATAATGACTATTTTATTATTATTACATTTTATGCCAATGACGTGATATTATTTGGTAGCAATAAGGATATTGATTAGAGATGCAAAATCTTATCTTTCTTTAGAGTTTCAAATGTGTTAGAATATTTAATCTTTACTTGGCTTAGGTTTATTTGTATTTAGTTTAGGATATTCCTTTGGAATCCCTACATGTATTTTGTCCTCTTGAACATGTGTGAGGACAAGTCATTTCTTTTATTTTCCTTTATTAAGGAATATTAGTTTATCCTCCTTAAGAGGATGTTGACACATTGCACACACATATTATGAATGGTGGCATTCATAGATTTGGGATTTACTTTGTATCTCCTTTTCTCATCTCTATTTAAGAGATGCTTCTCCTTCATTCTTCACTTTTTGGATATCATTGAATGAACTTCTCTCTCTCTCTCTCTCTCTCTCTCTCTAGGCTTTTCCTTCATTCATAATACATAATGGGTTTTTCTTTGCTTTTCCCCTTTCAAAATCTCTTGTGTCTCTTCTTCAAGTTTTGGGTGATTTCTCTCAAGTTGCTCTTTACATTGGTAACATTACTTCAATCAATATAATTTGATTTATTTTTCATTTTTTTGCTCTTGTATTTCCTTTCATGGTATTAGAGCAGGTTACTAATCCTTGTTTAAGTGAAAGTTGATGAAGGTTGCCATTTTTCATTTTGGAGCTCACCTGATGCAAGGGTTAGGGGTGGTTTTGAACAAAATAGGACAAATAGTCCTTGGAGGCCACCAAGAAGCCTCTTAGATACCAACCTACCTAGTGTCACACCTTTGAATAACAATCAACACTAAGTCTCATTCACAATTCAAGATCCCCAAGGGAGCATCAATGAGATCTATGGGCAATTTGGTCAAGGTAGATCAAATTTACTCACTTGGGTACACACCCAACATGGGTTCACTCTCACACATGACAAGTCATTAAACATGGAAATAAAACACTTGGTTAGGGGTGTCCAAGAGGCCTACCAAGCATGTCCAAACCACAAAAACTCTGCAAGTCAACCAACCAAGTATACTTCCTTTGTTAGGCCTCCATTTTCCTTGTAGCCCTATTTTTGAGGTTTTTAGGATACAATTCCGAAAGTTGACACAAGACCTAGGAAACAAATTGCAGTTTCAAACACCCTTTTGGAAGTAATATCTAAATGCCAAAGGAATATTTCTAAAACTAAAAGGAAGTGGTCTATCCTTTACAAGGTCAAATGGGCCTAATTGGGACAATTAGGTCAGATTTGTGAAGGAAGTACTCTGAGGGTTAATGGTAGAATGATGCCTCTGCTTGGGATTGTGTTGGAATGATCCAAATACACCATGTACATAGTTTTAGGTCTTGATTCATTCCCTATATCTGATTGTCATCAAGCATTTCAACATGAAATAAGGTTGTCACATGGAGATGTCAACCCTTAACCATTGACAAAAGGCTTGAACACCTGTTCCCCTACAAAATAACTTCAAAAATACTAAGTATACATGATAACCCATCATTCCACCAAGTTTTAGAGTTTGTTCTTAGTGGACATGAGAGGAAAGCAAAATTGAATTCAAAACCCTAGGTGGAAGAGGGTTTCAGGACAATTTTCACAAAATGAACTCTAACTTGCAAACTATTGCACTTCAACACTCCAAACCAAAAGAAAAGGAAGGTTTATTCACCCCTCAATTCAAATCCATCAACTAAACCATTCACCTAATCCATACAGGGTCGTACATGAACATGAAAGAGGATTGTTTGCAGGAAAGCAGTGTTCTTTATTGATTGAAGAGCAAAACTTACATCTCTCCCTTTATCACCTGCCTGATAGGGCTTATGAAGGAATTCCCCATCAGTTACAACTGAATTTTAAAATATTTAGCCATTGGGGAAGTTGTTTGGGTTACAAGGCGAAATATTGTCAAGACAACTTCTTGACAACATTTGCAATTTTGACAATTTTTGTCCCTTTTGCATCATGAGTGCAATCTGCTTTGAAAACACACACCTATGGTCCCAATGAGACCAAATTATTCTAAAATCATGAGAACCATCCTAAAATCTAAGATTTGGATCCCTTTGACCATAGTTGACCAAGTGGCTTATAAATGCCAAATCTTGGAACCAGGTCTAACAAATGGATCAATATGATCACTAGGACTCCTAAAAAGATTTAGCCATTACAAGACCCCTTAGGAGTCATAAAAAGGTTAAAACTTCATGAATTTTCATTGGGTGCTCCTGCACCATACTCCCCTTGAGATTTAGAACTCAAGTTCCCACTTGAGTCAAGTTGTTCAATTGAAGTGCCATGTTGTTTAATCTGCTCTTCAGTCATCCAAGTTGCATCTATGTTGGGGAATGCTTTCCATTTCACTAAATATTGCATGTATGTCTTACTTCTAGTCTGTTTGAGGATCTTGGAGTCAAGAATATTTTCCAACTCTACCAGTTTTCTTTGAGGAAGGTTTGTGACATAATCTTCCGCATCATAGGTGATTTGATCATTGGATGTACTTGCATCTTCATTAGTACCTGCAACACTATTATCACTTGCAAAACCTTTATAAGGGGTTAGGTCTGCAATATTAAAAATTGGAGAAATTGACAAGGTAGGGAGAAGAGAGATTTCATATGCATTTTCACCCATTTTGTGCATGATAGTGCATGGTCCTACTTTCTTCATATGCAATTTTGAGTATCTCCCTTTAGGTAGCCTCTCTTTCCTGAGGTATGCCCACACTTTATCCCCTACTTTGAAATGAACTTCTCTTTTCTTTTTATCTGCTTGGGCTTTATATTTCTGTGATGTGTTATGTAGGGTCTGTTTGACTTCCTCCTGCACTTTGTTGATCAGGTCTACTAACTCCTCTCCTTGCGCACTGACTCTGAAGTCTGAAGATAGGTCTTTAGGTCTAAAGGACCTCTGGGATGCAAACCAAACATTGTTTGAAAAGGTGTTTTACCAGTGGACCGGTTAAGAGAATCATTGAAGGCAAACTCTGCTAGAGGAAGAACCATATCCCAACTCTGATTATACTGCTTTGTTAGACACCTTAGAAGGTTGCCAAGTGACCTATTCACCACTTCTGATTGGCCATCCGTTTGTGGATGATATGTTGAACTATAGGTTAAGTTTGTACCCAACTTTTTGAACAATGTCCTCCAAAAATGACCCTAAAATTTGACATCCCTGTCTGAGACTATTGTTTTGGCTAAACTATGGATTCTTACAACTTCTGTGAAAAAAAGGTTTGTTATGTGTGAAGCATCATTAGTTCTTTTGCAGGGAACAAAGTGCACCATCTTACTAAATCTATCTACAATGACAAAAACACTGTCAAAACCTTGTTTACTTCTAGGTAGTCCCATAACAAAATCCATGGATATGCACTCCCAAGGCCTAGTAGGTATAGGTAAGGGTTGATATAATCCTTGATTGGTTGATACTCCTTTGGCTTGTTGACAGATTGTACAAGTTTGGACAAACTTTTTCACATCATTTGCCATCTTAGGCCAAAAATAACTCCTCTTCACCAAATTTAGAGTTTTGTCTATGCCAAAATGACCACTCATGCCACCACAATGCTTTTCCTTTACTATGTTTGACCTCATTGAACACCTAGGTATACAAAGTTGAGAACCTTTGAATAAAAGACCATCTTGAATGAGAAATTCAGAGAAATCAGTATGGTACTTGCCAACAAGTTTGGAACAAACCTCAAATGCTTCACCAAAGTCTGGATCACCTTTATAAAGGGTTTTTAAGGCATCAATCCCCATGCTCTGAAGTTTTACTTCTTGGATCAATCCTACTCTTCTATTCAAGGCATAAACCACCTTATTGGCTTGACCCTTTTTATGCTTAATGGTGAATGTATAAGCTTGAAGCTGCTCCATCCATTTGATGTGTTTGACACTTAGTTTTTCTTGTAAGTTTAGGTAGCTAAGGGCATGGTTATCTGCGAATACCACAAATTACTTGGGTAATAGGTAGTGCCTCCATTTATTTAGGGCTTGGACCATTGCATACAACTCAAGGTCATAGGTGGAATACCTCTTTTTGGCCTCATTTAATTTCTCAGAAAAGAAAGCTATAGGTCTGTTTTCTTGGCTTAGGACAACCCCTATGGCCAAGTTGCTTGCATTTGTCTCAATAGTGAACACTTTACCAAAATTAGGTAAGGTTAGAATAGGGTATTGGGCCACTCTATTTTTCAAGTATTGAAAGGCATCATTTGCTGCATCTGTCCACACAAACTTGGTTTTCCTTCCACCTTTTATGGTATCTAGCAATGGAGCACAATTATGACTGAAGTTTTTAATAAACTTTCTATAAAATGTTGCAAGACCATGAAAACCTCTTACATCACCTGGATTCTTTGGTTGTGGCCAACTAACAATGGCCTCCACTTTGGTAGGATCCATTTTGAGGGTTCCTTTTGAGATGACAAACCCCAAGAAAGTGAGTTCCTTCTGCATAAAGATGCACTTGTCTAGGTTGATGATTAGTTTGTGTTCATGAAGCTTCCTTAGTACCTACTCCAAATGATTTAGGTGCTCTTCCAAACTGCTACTAAATATCAAAATATCATCAAGGTAAATGACATAAAACTTACCATTGAAGTCATTAATAATTTCATTCATCAACCTCATGAATGTGCTTGGAGCATCGCTCAAACCAAATGGCATGACAAGCCATTCATATAAGCCATCAGTGGTCTTAAATGAAATCTTCCATTCATCTCCTGGTCTGATCTTGATTTAGTGGTAACCAGATTTGAGATCTATTTTGGAAAAACAACAAGCATTACGAAGTTGATCCATTAGATCTTCTATTCTTGGGATTGGGAACCTATATCTTATAGTAATTTTGTTTATATCCCTACTGTCTGTGCATAACCTTCATTTCCCATCCTTCTTGGGTGCTAAGACTATTGGTACCGCACAAGGGCCAAGGCTCTTTTGGATGAGTCCTTTCTGCAACATTTCATGGACTTGCCTAGATATCTCTGCATTTTGATTTGGTGTCATCTTGTAGGGTGCCTTGTTTAGCAAGGATGCACCAGGTATCAAGTATATTTGATGACAAACATCTCTTAAGGGTGGGAGGGTAGGGGGTAACTCATTTGTGTTGACTTCCTTATACTTATTTAATAGTCCTTTCACTACATCGGGAATAGGTACTGTTTTATCAGATTCTTCCCTGTCTTTGGGTTTCATAACCAAGACATAACTCTCCTCTTTGGAATCCTTCAAGGTTTTCACCATTTCCTTTTCCCTAATCATAATCACAGTGGGTTCTTTCTCTTCTTTAGAACCAGGTAATGGCTTCATAGTGTATGTAACCCCATCCCTTACAATGGTGTAGGTGTTCTTCCTACAACTATATGTGGCATCCATGTCATATTGCCATGGTTTGCCAAGTAGAAGATGGCAAGCATCCATCTCTACTATGTCACCTAAAACTTTGTCTTTAAAATCACCTAGAGAGAATTCTACTATGGTCTGATCAGTCACTAAGGTTTGTTTCCCTTTTGTGAGCCATGAGACATGATAAGGGAAGGGATGAGCAGTTTTAGTCAATCCTAACTTTTCTACCATTTCTTTAGAGACCAAATTTTCTGTGGAACTTGAATCAATGAGAAAGTTGCATACCTTTCCTTGATATTTGATCCTTTTCTGGAAGAGATTCTTCCTTTGTGGTGGTTCTTGAGTGTGGGGAACTTGTAGGAAGGCCTACCTTATCATTAGGATCATGCCTTCTTCAGCATCGAGTTCATGTTTCTCCTCTTGAACCAACTGAGTTCTTCTTTCACCCTGATTGTTGTTGTTTATTTTCTCAAGGCACCTTCCTGCATGATGTCCCAATTGGTTGTGGTTGTAGCATCTCAATGGTTCACTAGATCTTCCTCTACCTCTACCAAAAGGTCTTCTCCCTCTAAAGTTCCCTCTAGCACTTGGTTCACCTTGTTCTTGTTGGCATATGGACACTCCAATGAGACATTGTGTGTGATTGAAGGTTTTGTCATTGATGGCAACCTTGCAATCCTATGGCACCGGTAAGACATCATATCGTCAAAGCATTACACAAGCAAGATAGTGCATCGGTATCAACAAGATCACTCTACACCGGCACCAGCACCGACACAGAAGAAAAGATGTATACCGGCATAGAGGCCGACAAGATTTTTGATATGTAATATTTTGATTATTATTGTAAGCCGACTTGGCAAATTGTAAAATGACTCTTGTATATAAAGGAGATCATTGTAGACATTTAAAAAGGAAAGGTAGTGAGCATAAAGAAAATTATTAGGCAGACCTAATGTGCGAATTATAAGTCAAGGGTATATGTAAAGAACAGAGTTAGAACCGGTACTGAATCTAGCATTGGAGATGCTATTGTAAAGTAGTACATATCATTGGATTAGTATAATCCTCATTGTAAGTCAGTGTGACTTATCATTGAGCAGTGAGCTCTAGGCAGTTGGCCTTCCTGCATGTGCAGGCCCCTATTGTAAGTAATATTCTCTTATTGGCCAGTAAGTGAATATTGTGGGTCACAAATCCCACTGAGGTTTTTCCCACATCGGGTTTCCTCAATAAACATCTTGTGTTATGGTGTTCTTTTCATGTGGATGTTTCTGATTCTGTTTATTGCATTAATTCTTACATGCCTGTATACTGCTATTTTATGTTCTTCATGTTTTAACTTAAGAAATACTACTCACTGGTTAGATACTGATTCACCCCCCCGTCTCAGTATCTGTGGGAATCCTAACAATTGGTATCAGAGCCTGGTCCTCTATTTTCAGAAGCCTAACAACTTGAGGAAGTTCTTGACACCGGTAAAGATGGAAAATCTGATGAAACAACTTGAAGGAGCTCTTACTGATTATGATGCAGAGAAGTTGAAAAATATCAAATTAGAAGATGATTTAAGGGCAGCTCAAGATATCATTCAGGTACTTCAAGAAAATCTTACTGTTACAAGAAATAAGAGAAGAGAACTTTGTGAAAAATTGCAAAATGAGAATGATGAAAAGGAATCACTTAATGATATGATAAGCAAGCTGAAACAAGAGATCATGACAACAAAAAATGAAATGCAGGATATGACTATGAGATTTTGCAAAGAGATTGAGGACAAAAAGAAGAATGAAGAAGAATTGACTAGAAGACTAAGTGATGCAGCAAATGAGAACACAAGACTTAGCTATGAAAATGACATGTTGAAGACAGATCTGATGCATACTCAGAATGACTCAAATGAACTAATGAGACAAAATGAAATCTTGGAAAGGGAATTGGAAACTGCAAATCAACATAAAGATAAATTCAAGAAAAGCTCAAAAGAACTTGGTACCTTATTGAAGAATCAAAAACCCAAAGGTGACACTTCTAGAATTGGCTTTGAAGTTGGAGAAAGCTCCGGTACTGCAAATATGTAGATCTAGGAATTATCAGAATATCAATCCACCCACTGGTCAATGTTCCAAATGCAACAAAATTGGTCATAACTCTGAAAACTGCAGAATGAATGTGAGATGTTATGTTTGTGGAAGATTTGGACATCTATCTAATCAATGCAGAACACAAACCAGCATAGGTTATGGGAAAGCTATTCAGAAAAATAATGTAACTTGTTATGCATGTAACAACATTGGGCATATTGCTAAATTTTGTAGAAGTAAAGGTACACCGGTAGACAACAAAAGTGCTAGCTTGAAAGGTAAAGAAAAAGTTGAAGAGGTTAAGCAAGAATTCTCAAAGCAATGGATTAGAAAAGCTGATCTAAATATTGGGAATACTCCTCCACCGGTAGAACCAACAAATACTTCACCGGTAGGATAGAGTGATGCTTCACCGACAGGACAGAGTAGTGCTCCACCGGCAGGAAGTTCTTCATCTAATTGAAGAAAATTTTCTTGAGGGTTTGGCAATCTAATGGCACATGTGCTATTATTCCCTTGATTATAGATAAGAAGTTGAAAATCACTTATTACCGGCAAACAATGTTAAGTGAATACTTAACCGGCATGCAATTAATGTGGTAGATAGAAAAAAAGACTTTATAAAATAAGGTTTTGGCTCCATTTCATTTCACCGTGATTTCAAACTTTCAGAGAGCTTGAAGATTTCTGAGCTAAGGCATTTCGAGCAAGGAACAAGCACACTCCAAGCAATCATCCATCCAAGACAGATAAAGGTATTTTATCATGGCATCCACCTTTGCAATTGAATACATAGCGAACCCTACTATTGTGGAAGCAATTAAAAGACCTAGGCCCGTATTTCAGTTGGTCCTTGAAATAGCAAAGAAGGATGATACCTTAGGTGCATTTTCTCGAATCCCTAAAGGTGTTGTATATGGTGAAGACCCTAGAATGTATATTCACTACAATATTGAAGAGTTAGGAGATGAGGAAATCAAAACCATGTATAAAACTGAGATATGTGATGATACCGAAAATTTTAAAGCTGAACACAAAATCATTGAAACCCTAGGATTCACAGAAATCCTTAGCATTCATGAATTTCCTAAGGATGTGATTAGGATAGTGTTAAGCAGAGTTCATGGAGAATTTTTCTGGTTAGATGCAATTTATAAAATCACCAAGCAAGAGGTAAAGGTTGTCACAGGGTTACCGGCCACCGGTAAAAGACCAAACAAGAACAAGAAAGTTTCAAATGATTTAGTCATAGACCTAAGAGGTGCAACATTTGATAAAAGATCTCTAAGGGTCAACGATGTAAAGGATACAAATGTGAGATTCTTAAGTATGATATTAGGTTACAAAGCCACTCATGCCAATAGACTTAACTCAGTTTCAAGTTTATGCATTAAGAGTGCTTATGATATGATAACAGACAATGCAAAAATTGACATCTGTGAATGGTTAAAGGATGAACTGATAGACAACCTTGGAAAGATAAAGAAGGATAAGAAATGCACTTTCAGATTTGGAAATCTGTTAGTATGTCTAATGCTTCATATAAAAAAATAGGTTCTCGGTATAGGATATAAAGAACTTGGATATGACATACCGGTAGGAAAGCAACTGACAAAATTGTTCAATACCATGGGTGAGAACAAAGAAAAGAACATTCATGACTTTTTCCAAGCACTAAAGACAAAAATGAAGAAAAGGACAAGGTTATCTCAGAAAATTGTAGATAAATACAAAGATGATATATGCTTTGTTATTAAAAAGGATGAAATATGGATGGAAGCAGTCATCCCAAGGACAATCTGGGTAACAAAAATGGGCTATGAGACAGATGACCACATAGTTGAAACTTATGCCAAAACACTTTTGGAAGCTCCTAATGAACCTAAGGAGGAAGTATTTGGTAGTGTTGAAACAATAGAAAAAAAAATACAGTCCAAGAAAAGAGTGAAGAAGGTAGAGGCATTTGTGAGAAAAGGATCCAGACAAGCAAAAGCCATTAAGGAAGATGTATTAAAGAAAATTGGCATAACTGAAGATGAGTTGGCAGCCCCACAACCTGAAGCTCATCTATCACCGGTAGGTACTTCTTCGAAAGGAGACATGCCATCAACCTTTATAAGAGTTGTTAGGAAAAGAGATCCCCCACCAGCAACCACTCCTTCACCTAGAAGGACAAGGCAGAAGCAACAAGCTGTGAGATCTTCGGTCAGAAAGGTCACACCTAAAAAGAAGTTGACTCCTAAGAAAAAGAAAAAGACAAAAACTGACTTGGCACCTCTAGACATTTTGCTAAATGAGATCACAGAGGAAGGAAAACTGAAAAACATAGGGAAAATTTATGACACCCTATCTGCTGATGAAAAAGGGCAAGTTGGATAGAGTGTAATATTACATATGGACATGTTCAAAAAGTTTTTGATGGAAGTCATAAATGAAATTCCTAATGATTTATACAAAAGACTTGAGGCCAGAAGGCAAGGAGTAATTGAATTAGACAAGAAAATAAAAATAGAAAAACTACTTGCTGTGTATCTGGTAAACTCCCCAAAGGAAATTGATGATCTAATAGCTCAGGCTAACCGGACAGTCTTCTCCACTGCACACCGGCATATTTCACTAATGGCAGGAAGAGTTACAGAAGTTTCAGAGGAAACAGAAGATGGTTGGGACATATTTTTGGTTGAAAAAGAAAAACAAGAAGAATACAAGAATCCCAAGCCTATTAAGGTATATCAGAAGGATAAGGACAAAGGGAAAGGCAAAATTGGTGGACCTCCAAGCATAAGAGTTAAAGACAACCTACCTTCACCTGTAAAAATTACAACCCCTGAAAAACCAACCGACAGCTGAAAGCATGGATGTAGAGGATAGCAATCCAAATCCTGAAGTCCTGTACACTGTAAATGTTGATACCCAAAAGATCAACATAACAGTTGATAAAGATACAAGTGAAAAATTAGATATGGCCAAAGAGCCTCTGATAACAGGAAATACAGAGCAACCGGTAGAGGATACGGGGAAAAAGATGGAATCTGAGGCACAAACAGAGAAACTGACAGAGCTAAAGGCTCCAGAACAGATGCCACCGGTAAGCAATGAAGCAGGAAAACCAGTGCTAAAGGAAATGCAGACACAAACTGACCTACCAGAGGTCAATACAAGCATGGTCACTTCCACCGGTACTCAGTTTGTTGGGTCATCATCAAAGTCAACAAATGTGACTGAGGTATTACTTGAATCCATTAAGAAAATAACTGACTACAGTTCACAAGCTTACAAAGCAATAGATGATTCAATACCAATTTTGAAGATAATTGCTCCTGATTGTAATATAGATAATAAAGATTCTTTAGGACAGTTGGACACATTATGTAAATACATTTCTGGAAATATTGAGAAAATAAAGGAAGAATCTGTAAAGGACATGGTAGAAAAGGAGAAACAAAAATTCTTTGAAGAAGAAATAAAGAAGTGTAATAAAGACTTTGACACACTTCTACCGGAATTGTGTAGTTTGTTAAATGAATATAAAAACTTGTATAAAGACACATGCAAAACAAACTTCCTGACTATATATATTGACAAGAAAATAAGCAAGACATAGGAAGAGATAAACAAGCTTGCAGACAATTTTGTCAACTCACCAGATTCACTATCTATTTTTAAAGATAAGTTAGCAAATTTTGAGGAAGAATTGCTTAAACAACAAAGAGAGAAAGAGACAATAATAAACAAGGCAAAATACTTGAGATCTAAACTGAGTCCAAGATTGGACTATCTAGCATCTTTGTGGAAGGAAATCTCAGAGGCATTAGCATAGGGAAGTAAAACACCGATAGAACAATTGCAGCATCTCACCGGTACTATGAAGAGGACTGAAACAACAATAAAAGATAGCAAAAATTTTATTGATAGTATAAACTTAATTTTGGGCGATCTTTTTCAGATAATAACTACCCAACTACAAGGTTGAGGATATGGACAGGTATAACTACAAACTCTACTAACATCTTGACAACCTTTATCATTGATGCCAAAGGGGGAGTAGTAGGATGAGAAAGTTCAAAGACAAGAATCATATGCTCAGGGGGAGCCCTTCATATTTTTGGTAAATTTTTTGGACTACACTTTTTGGACACTTTTTGAAATTTCTCATGAGTGTTGCCATCAATGCCAAAGGGGGAGATTGTTGGCATATGGACACTCCAATGAGACATTGTGTGTGATTGAAGGTTTTGTCATTGATGGCAACCTTGCAATCCTATGGCACCGACAAGACATCATACCGACAAAGCATTACACAAGCAAGACAATGCACCAGCATCAACAAGATCACTCTACACCGGCACCAACACCGGCACAGAAGAAAAGATGTATATTGGCATAGAGGCCGACAAGATTTTTGATATGTAATATTTTGATTATTATTGTAAGCCGACTTGGCAAATTGTAAAATGACTCTTGTATATAAAGGAGATCATTGTAGACATTTAAAAAGGAAAGGTAGCGAGCATAAAGAAAATTATTAGGCAGACCTAATGTGCGAATTATAAGTCAAGGGTATATGTAAAGAATAGAGTTAGAACCAGTACTGAATCTGGCATTGGAGATGCTATTGTAAAGCAGTACAGATCATTGGATTAGTATAATCCTCATTGTAAGTCAGTGTGACTTCTCATTGAGCAGTGAGCTCTAGGCAGTTGGCCTTCCTGCATGTGCAGGTCCCTATTGTAAGTAATATTCTCTTATTGGCCAGTAAGTGAATATTGTGGGTCACAAATCCCACCGAGGTTTTTCCCACACTGGGTTTCCTTGATAAACATCTTGTGTTATGGTGTTCTTTTCATGTGGATGTTTCTGATTTTGTTTATTGCATTAATTCTTACATACCGGTATACTGCTATTTTTTGTTATGCATGTTTAAACTTAAGAAATACTACTCACCGGTTAGATACTGATTCAAACCCCCCTCAGTATCTGTGGGAATCCTAACAGTTCTCTGGGACCTTGGGTCTGCTCCCAAGATTTGCTATGACTACTTGACTGTCCCTTATTCCAAGAGTTGCCTTTTCCTCTGTAACTCTTGTTGAAGTTGTTACTTTTGCCCCTATTTCCTTGTTCTTGTCTCCTTTTCATCTTGTCTTCTACCTGAGTGCCAATTGGTAGCACTATTGTACTGTCATAGGGGTACACAAATTCAATTCATCTTGAATGTTCATCTTCAAGCCATTCATGTATTTGGCTAGCTTTTCTTTCTCCACTATCTTGGACTTCAAACACAATTTTTTAAACTCCTCGATGTAAGTGTTGATGTCCATGTCCTTTTGTCTAAGATTTTGTCTTCTTCTATGAAGTTGAACTTCATAATCTGTAGGGCCTTCATGGTCTTCCAAGAGGTGATCATATTCTTCTCCTCTTTCACCCTTTCTCCTTGGAGAAAGTTCCACCATGTCAATGCTCCACCTTTCATCTTGGACTTGGCTATCTTGACCCTCTGATCTTCAGAGATCTCTTCACATTCAAAGAAGAAGTCTAGGGCATCCATCCATTCGGTGACCACATCAAGGTCCAATTTGCCATTGAAGGTAGGCAAATCAAGCTTGTTATCAGTGGTTCTCCTTGCCACTGTCTTGAGGGCATCAACAAGGTACCTTTGGTCTGTAGGGATGTCATCTGCCTCATCCTACCACAAGGGTTCTTCTTCTTCATCACCCCTTCCTCCAAGGTCTTCTCCTTGTCTCCTCTCTTCAAGCCTTCCCCTAAGACTATTAACTTCATTCATGAGGGATTGTACCCTCTTCGCCAACTCCACATTGGTCAAGTGTGGTGGTAGCCTTTCATTTCTATTGTCATCTCCTTCTGTATTATTTACTGACATATTCACAATCCTTAGGTTCAAAACCTAAGCTCTGATACCACTTGATGCAAGGGCTAGGAGTGGTTTTGAACAAGGACAAATAGTCCTTGGAGGCCACCAAGAAGCCTCTTAGATAATAACCTACCTATTGCATTATAACAATCCACACCTTTGAATAACAATCCACACCAAGTCTCATTCACAATTCTGTTGGCAATATTGCATTATAACAGACAATGAAGGATTGTTGGCATTTCATAAGGATATTGAGAAGGTTGTTGATGATTATGGATATAACTGATTAAAGATGTTTTACTATCTTGATATTATTATTTTGTCATTGATGTCAAGAAATTGATTTTCTAATTTAGTATGATGTTGCCATATCTTGAGAAGCATGATATGAAGATTATAAAGATGTCGGTAAAAGACACAGGAAAGAATATGATGAATAAGGTATTCAATGGGCAACTACTACCGAGTCAGACAATGATGAGATCATGATGTTTTAGATTGTTTTAAACATCATACATATGTTGAAAAATGTAAAGGTTAATACTATACTATGTTATCAAGCAAAGAACCTAGTCGGTAAACCCTAAGGTTATCGCTATTGGTTAATGAAGGCGGAATGTCTACCGAGTGAAGTTTAGTATTCACCGAGCTGTTACCAAGTTGTAACCAAGCTATAACAGAATGCATTAAATGTTTATATGCGGTATTTAATGAAGGAAGCTGATGAGCTGGAAAAGATTAAATGATTGGTGAGTCGTGGAAGAAGTTTGTTAACGAATCTAAGGCAATGAAAAGTCGGCATGAAGATCTACAGCTCAAATTGAACCGCAATACCTTGGCACAAGTTCCAAGACTATTATGCAAGATCCAAGGTGGGGTAAAACATTTTCAGATCGAAAGATGCATTGAACCTAGACAAGATTGAAGATCTGATGGCTATGATTGATCATTGGAAATGTGAAAGGAGATTAAGCAGTTATCTAATTGTTTATAAATAGGAAACTATTAATAAACAATGTATGTGGGCAAGTGTATGCACAGGGATGATACATAGTGATTACCGAGCACAGAAGCTTGAAGACCTGTTAGAATAACAAAGTATAGAAGCCCAACAGATAGACAAGATTTGTTCTATGTCTAGGTTGTATTGAACAAATAGGAATCTACTTTAGCATTTTAGATGTGAAGTTGCACATAGATTTTTATTACTATTATTTTGTGAAAGTGATAGAAAATCTCTTAACTGAGTAGAATTAACAGTCTTATATGTAAAACCCTCTAGCAAGGTGACATTCTGATTGAGTGTTTGAAATCCTTTAACAAGGTCACTTCTAACAAAGTGAAGATCCTAACAGATCTAAGGGAAATCCCTTAACCGGGTCACATCTAGCAATGTGTTTGTAATCTTTAATAGGATTTGCTTTTAACCGAGCATACTCTAGAATAGTATATTTCTTAGTGGGTCTGAAATCCCACAGTGGTTTTTCCCTATTTGGGTTTCCACGTTAAATCTAGTTTTATGAGGTTTATGTTGTTCATATGCTTTTGAGTTTGCATTTTTATCAGTTTTGGTTATATTACTGAAATATATATTACCGAGGTTGAATCTGATGTTTTTATGGATGATTAAGTTTGTATCATTCACCCCCCCCCTCTCATCTTGTTGGCTATTGGATCTGTACTTATATTAAGTATCAGAACTATCAATTGGTGTCAGAGCTTTGCACTTCGGAAGGAAAGTTTAAAGGCACTTGAGTTAAAGATCCAAAGATGTATAAGAGGGATGCACTGAAGCTGAACAAGTCAAGTTTCTCTACATGGCATAAAAGGATGAAGCTACATCTATCAGGAGTTGGAGAATATGTTGTATACTATCTGGAGAATGATTTTGTTACACTGAGCACCTATCCATTGACTATGGAAGAGATAAAGGTGAAGCAAGAACATATTCAAGCAATGATTGAAATAGCATCTGCATTGACCGATTCAGAGTTTAATGATTTAGAAGGCTATAATGATGCAAAGGCAATGTGGCATAAGCTCATATCAGTATATGGAGGAGATGAACATGTTCAAAGAGCAAAAGTAGACAGTCTGAGAGGACAACTTGAATATATGAGGATGAATGAAGGTGAGAACATAACTCAGTATAGTACAAGACTAAAGGAGATTGTCAATCAAATCAAAGGAGCAGGTGGAACTATTGAAGAAAAGGATATAACAAGTAAGTTGTTGAGAACCCTTCTACCAGCTTATGCAATCCGAGTTTCTGTAATCAATGAATTGAGGTCTGTACCTAATATGCCAGTTTCTTTAGATGCTACTATTGGTAAGCTACATGCATTTGAGTTAAGTAATTTTGATAACAGTGGATCTTTGGTAAATCAAGTTGAATCTACATTTAGTTCTTTTCATCTTAATGAATCTAATGATTACAATGAAAGAAAGTATAAGTACTCTGAAGGAGATCACAGTGGAGCAAGTGAAAGATTTCGGAAGAACATGGAAGAAGTACACAAACTATATGAGGAAATCAGAAAGCAAGAAGAGTTTGAAGCAATATTAGCCAAAAGGTTAACGAGAGGCAAAGGTAAGTATAAAGGAAAACTACCTTTGAAATGTTTCAATTGTGATAAGATAGGACATATGGCTTCTAACTGTCCTGACAAAGATTTTACTGAAAAGAGAGATTACTGAGATGATAGATAGAAAGATAATCATTACAGAGGACACCGAGACTTCAGAAGAAGAGATAGAAAGACATGCTTAATTGCTGATGAGGAATCTAATTATGATAAATTAGATGAGACTGATACAGAGGAAGTAGTTTATGTGGCTATCAAGGATGGATCAGATGAAGAAAGGTATGAGGAAAAAGCCCTAATATCTCACATAAACACTAATGATTCTTGGATTATAGATAGTGGATGCTCACATCATATGATAGGAGATAAACAAAAGTTTGTTATGTTAGAAGATTATGATGGAGGCTATGTTAGATTTGATAATGATGCACCATGTCTAGTAAGATGTAAAGGATCTATAACACTTCTTGACATTGCAAGATGCAATGATGTTTATTAGGTTGAAGGTTTGAAATACAATTTGTTGAGTGTAGCACAGCTAAACAACACAGGTTACCGAATAGAATTTCAGAAAGGAATTGTCAAAGTTCATGACAAGAATGGAAAGTTAGCTGCTACCGGGACAGAAACAAAAGGTAATACATTTCACCTTGACTCAACTCGGAATAAGTGTTTGCATGCAAAGATTGATGATACCTGATTATGGCATAAAAGGTTTTGTCATGTAAATTTTGATAATTTGATCAAAATAAGTAAGAAACACAGAGTAAGAGGTCTACCGAGTCTTGAAAAACCTGAGAATCCTATGTGTCGAGGATGCCAGATGGGTAAGATGACAAGATCAAGCTTTACAAGTAAGTCTTACACTTCTAAGGGAATTTTAGATCTAGTGCACACTGATCTTTGTGGTCCTATGAAAGTTAAAAGTTATTATGGTGATAAGTATTTCATATTATTTGTGGATGACTATTCAAGGATGATGTCAGTAATGTTTTGAAAAAAAAATCAGAAGCTTTTCAAATGTTTAAATGGTATAAGGCAAGAGTTGAAAATAAAATAGGAAGACAACTGAAATGTCTTAGATCAGATAGAGGAGGAGAGTTCACATTTGATGAATTCAATTTATTCTGCAATGATCATGGTATTAAAAGACAAGTCTCTGCACCGAGAACTCCATAGCAGAATGGAATAGCTGAGAGAAGAAACATATCTATTGTGGATTGTGCTAGAACACTGATGATTGAAAAAAAGGTGCCACAATCATTTTGGAGAGAAGCAATAAGCACAACAGTTTACACCTTGAACTGAGTTCAATTGAAGAAAGATACTTTGAAGACACCATATGAAATTTGGTATGATAAGAAACCTAATGTAAGTTATTTTAAAATCTTTGGAAGTAGATGCTATGTTCATAAAGATGATAGAAATGGCAAATTTGATCAGAAAAGTGAAGAAGGAACATTTCTAGGTTATTATTCTAGAAGCAAAGCATTTAAATGTCTGATCAAATCATGTAACAAAACAGTAGGAAGTGCAAATGTGAAAATTGATGAATTTGCAAAAAGAAATGATGAAGGAAATTCTAAGAAACCAGAAGACTATGATGAATTTGTCTATGATCAATCGAGAAGTCCTACCGAGAAGACTGTTGAAGAAAATGAAGAAAATATCCAGTTACTGAGTGATGAAGAAGATCATACAGAGCCTACTGAGCCTGCATTAGCCAAGTATGTCAGAAGACATCATGCACCAAGTCATATTATAGGAGATAAGGATGATCCAGTGATGACAAGGAACAAACTGAGACACACATGTTTGATATCTGAATTTGAACCGAGAATAGTAAAAGAGGCATTTAACAGTGAAGATTGGATAAATGCTATGACAGAAGAGATTGATCAAATCAAGAAGAATGACACATGGACACTAATCCCAAGATCGAAGGACAAAAATGTAATCGGTACAAAGTGGATTTTCATAAATAAGCTAAATGAAAAAGGAGAAGTCATTCGAAACAAAGGAAGACCAGTTTGCAAAGGTTATGCTCAAGAAGAAGGAATTGATTATGGTGAAACTTTTGCACCTATTGCTAGACTTGAAGGAGTAAGAACATTGTTGGCCTATGCTACTTTCAAGAACTTCAAGGTATATCAAATGGATGTCAAATCTGCATTTCTGAATGGAATATTAGAAGAAGAAGTTTTTATTGAACAACCTGAAGGATTTGTTGAAGACAATAATAAAGATCAGGTATGTAAATTGAACAAAGCTTTATATGGTTTAAAACAAGCACCTAGAGCATGGTATGAAAGATTGCACTCTTATTTGATTAAGATTGGTTTTATAAGGAAAAGTGAGAACAATAACATGTACATGAAGAATGATGAAAATGGAATACTGATCTCAGGCATATTTGTTGATGATATTATATTTTGTGGAAATGACTCTCTATGCAAGAACTTTGGAAATGAAATGAGCAAAGAATTTGAGATGTCACTAATCGGTGAGATAAAGTATTTTATAGGTTTACAGATACTACAAATGAAAAATGAGATTTTCATTACTCAATCCAAGTACATAAAGGAAATCTTGAAGAAATTTGGAATGGAGGATTCAAAACCAGTAAGTACTTCTATGACTACCAACTGTAAATTGTCAAAGAATGTTGAATCTGCATCTATTGATGAGACACTTTACCAATCCATGATTGGAAAGCTACAATATGTTGTTCACAACAGACCAGACATAACATATGCAGTAGGTATAGTTGCAAGATTCTCTGCAGATCCTAAGGAAACACATATGATAACAATCAAAAGAATTTTTAGATACTTGAAAGGCACAAAGGATTATGGCTTAGTATATCAGAAAGGAAATGATTTTGATTTAAAAGTTTATACTGATGTTGATTGGGCATGCAACATTGATGCTGAAAAAGAACAAGTGGAGGACCTTTCTTTTTAGGAGAAAGACTAGTGAGTTGGCTTAGCAAGAAACAAGGATGTGTTTCACAGTCAACAACAGAAGCTGAATACGTTGCTGCAGCATTGAATTGTACCAACATTGCATGGATCAAACAACTTTTGGAAGGTATAAATGAGAAAGTTACCGAGCTAGTAACTATATTCTGTGACAATACTAGTGCCATTAATATTTCAAAGAATCTTGTTATGCACTCTAAGACAAAGCACATATCAATCAAATATCATTATCTTAGAGAAGAAGCTCAAGAGAAGAAAGTGGTGTTGGAGTATGTTAGCATAAAGGAGCAAATAGCAGACATCTTCACCAAACCACTACCAAAGGACACTTTTGAATATCTCAGAAGTAAGTTAGGGGTCCTACCCCTATCTTCTACTCATTGACCGAGTTCGGTGAAAGCATCAATCTGATGACTCTATTGCACATCTTTTGGGAGTTGATGCTG
Source organism: Cryptomeria japonica (assembly GCF_030272615.1). NCBI lineage: Eukaryota > Viridiplantae > Streptophyta > Pinopsida > Cupressales > Cupressaceae > Cryptomeria > Cryptomeria japonica. Next base: position 27,205,503 of record NC_081405.1, on the reverse strand, counting down.
ATTTATACACTTTAGAATGTTTTCTAAAGGTGTACAGGAATTAATACAGGAATATTACAGGGAACATGAATTGAAGACAAATGCTCTGACCGAGACTCAGTTGATACACAACAGCAGGAAATCACTTCTTACAAAAAGTATGTTTTAGATCTTTACTTTTTGGCATTGTTGTCAAAGGGGGAGAAGACTACTATAAAGGGGAGAAGACTGAGAGAAGACCTATCAGGGAAGAAGACTAAAAGAAAACTGAGTAGACTACAAATTAGGAAGAAGACTGAAGAAAATGAGGAGAAGTCTAATGTATGGGGGAGAGCATTTCAGCGTTTTAGAATCACAGCAATCCGAATCTTTTAAGGTCAAATCAATTGGTTTTGCCATCAATGCCAAAGGGGGAAATTGTTGGCAATATTGCATTATAACAAACAATGAAGGATTGTTGGCATTTCATAAGGATATTGAGAAGGTTGTTGATGATTATGGATATAACTGATTAAAATTTTTTTACTATCTTGATATTATTATTTTGTCATTGATGTCAAGAAATTGATTTTCTAATTCAGTATGATGTTGTCATATCTTGAGAAGTATGATATGAAGATTATAAAGATGTCGGTAAAAGACACATGAAAGAATATGATGAATAAGGTATTCAATGGGCAACTACTACCGAGTCAGACAATGATGAGATCATGATGTTTTAGATTGTTTTAAACATCATACATATGTTGTAAAATGTAAAGGTTAATACTATACTATGTTATCAAGCAAAGAACCTAGTCGGTAAACCCTAAGGTTATCGCTATCGGTTAATGAAGGCGGAATGTCTATCGAGTGAAGTTTAGTATTCACCGAGTTGTTACCGAGCTATAACAGAATGCATTAAATGTTTATATTCGGTATTTAATGAAGGAAGCTAATGAGCTGGAACGGATTAAATGATTGGTGAGTCATGTAAGAAGTTTGTTAACGAATCTAAGGCAATGAAAAGTTGGCATGACGATCTACAACTCAGATTTAACCGCAATACCCTGGCACAAGTTCCAAGGCAGGGTAAAATGTTTTCAGATCGAAAGATGCATTGAACCTGGACAAGATTGAAGATCTGATGGCTATGATTGATCATGGAAAATGTGATCAAGGAGATTAAGTAGTTATCTAATTGTTTATAAATAAGAAACTATTGATAAACAATGTATGTGGGCAAGTGTATGCATAGGGATGCTACATAGTGATTACCAAGCACAGAAGCTTGAAGACCTGTTAGAATAATAGAGTATAGAAGCCCAGCAGATAGACAAGATTAGTTCTATGTCTAGATTGTATTGAACAAATAGGAATCTGCTTTAGCATTTTAGATGTGAAGTTGCAGATAGATTTTTATTACTGTTATTTTGTGAAAGTGACAGAAAATCTCTTAACCGAGTGGACTTAATAGTCTTATATGTAAAACCCTCTAGCAAGGTGACATTCTGATTGAGTGTTTGAAATCCTTTAACAAGGTCACTTCTAACAAAGTTAAGATCCTAACAGATCTAAGGGAAATCCCTTAACCGGGTCACATCTAGCAATGTGTTTGTAATCTTTAACATGATTTGCTTTTAACCGAGCATACTCTAGAAGAGTATATTTCTTAGTGGGTCCGAAATCCCACAATGGTTTTTCCCTATTTGGGTTTCCACGTTAAATCTGGTGTTATGAGTTTTATGTTGTTCATATGCTTTTGAGTTTGCATGTTTATCAGTTTTGGTTATATTACTAAAATATATGTTACCGAGGTTGAATCTGATGTTTTTATGGATGATTAAGTTTGTATGATTCATCCCCCCCCTCTCATCTTGTTGGCTATTGGATCTGTACTTATATTAAGTATCATAACTATCAAATTCAAGATCCCCAAGGGAGCATCAATGAGATCTATGGGCAATTTGGTCAAGGTAGATCAAATTTACTCACCCGGGTATACACCCAACATGGGTTCACTCTCACACATGACAAGTCATTAAACATGGGAATAAAACACTATGTCAGGGGTGTCCAAGAGGTCTACCAAGCATGTCCAAACCACAAAAACTTTGCAGGTTAACCAACCAAGTATACTTCCTTTTTTAGGCCTCCATTTTCCTTGTAGCCCTATTTTTGAGGTTTTTGGGATAAAATTCCAAAAGTTGACACAAGACCTAGGAAAAAAATTGAAGTTTCAAACATCCTTTTGGAAGTAATATCTAAATTCCAAGGGAAGATGTCTAAAACTGAAAGGAAATGGTATGTCCTTTACAAGGTCAAATAGGCCTAATTGGGACAATTAGGTCAGATTTGTGAAGGAAGTACTCTGAGGGTTAATGGTAGGATGATGCCTCTACTTGGGATGGTGTTGGCATGATCCGAATATACCATGTACACACTTTCAGGTCTTGATTCATTCCCTATGTCTGACTATCATCAAGCATTTCAACATGAACATGGCTGCCACATGGAGATGTCAACCCTTAATCATTGGCAAAAGGCTTGAACACCTGTTCCCCTGCAAAATGACTTCAGAGACACTAAATATAAATGATAACCCCTCATTCCACCAAGTTTTAGATTTTGGTCTTAGTGGACATGAGAGGAAAGCAAAATTGAATTCAAAACCCTAGATGGAAGAGGGTTTCAAGACAGTTTTCACAAAATGAACTCTAACTTGAAAACTATTGCACTTCAACACTCCAAACCAAAATCAAAAGAAGGTTTATTCACCCCTCAATTCAAATACATCAATTAAACCATTCACCTAATCTGTATAGGTTCGTACATGAACAGGAAAGAGGACTGTTTTACAGAAAAACGATGTTCTTTATTCATTGAAAAAGCAAAAATTACATCTCTCCCTTCATCACCCACTTGTTAGGGCTTATGAAGGCCTTCCCCATCGGTTACAACTGAATTTTAAACTATTTAGCCATTGGGGAAGTTGTTTGGGTTACAAGGCGAAATGTTGTCAAGACAACTTCTTGACAACATTTGCAATTTTGACAATTTTTGTCCCTTTTGCATCATGAGTGCAATTTACTTCCAAAACACGCACCTATGGTCCCAATGAGACCAAATTATTCTAAAATCATGAGAACAATCCTAAAATCTAAGATTTGGATCCCTTTGACCATGGTTGACCAAGTGGCTTATAAATGCCAAATCTTGGAACCAGGTCTAACAAATGGATCAATATGATCACTAGGACTCCTAAAAAGATTTAGCCATTACAAGACCCCTTAGGAGTCATAAAAAGGTTAAAACTTCATGAATTTGCATTGGGTGCTCCTGCACCATCACCTTTCTTGGAGGCACTCTTTGAGAGAAGAGAAGAAGTTTGTTCTTTAACATTTTGTTTTCCAGGTTTTGATTTAAGTTTTGATTTTGGAAGGCTTGCCGCCAAACCCATTTTGTCTAACTTGTTTTGGAAGGCTTGCCCCCAAAACTGGTTCATTATTAAGTTGCATCTCTCTTTATTTGCAGGTTTGTTTTAAAACAAAAAATCTCATTTAGTTCTCTAATATTGTTGTTTTGCTAAAATTTCATAGTTTGTTTTGCAAGAAAGATTCAGTATTAAGTAGTTATTCTTATGAGATCAAATATAATCATTATTGATATTTGTGTATTCTAATTTCTCCATTAATATCTCCGTCCATTTCATTTTTTAAGAGTGTCTTTTATTTGTAAAAAAATTCTTAAGAACATTGCTTCCATGGAAAGTAAAGCGTTTGATGGGTTCCTCTATCCGGACCATACTGTTTTCATGCTGTGATCAGAAACTTCACCTTAATCTTTCTATTGATTCTCATCCTCCTCTAATGTCTCTATCTCTTTTTTTTTTTCCATCTCTATATTTAATGTCTGTCTATGTGATTACATTTTATTCCTTTCTGTTTTATCTACTTACCTTATGCGACCTCTGTATAACGTGTTTGCTTGGTCTCAATGCTTTCCTATTGTTTTCTACCTAACGTTTCTGCTTGTATCAAGCGGAATTCGCCTATGCAAATATCGTTTTAAATTAACTTAGTTCGTTGAAAGATTAAATTTTTAAAAAGTTTAAAGCTCTTCTCATACGTATAAGAGCAAAACAAAGCACTTTTTTCATAAAATAAAGTTTCAGTGTTTTAAAAGTAAAGTTTACTTTATTCAATATGAATGTTTAAACTTTTTAAAATAAAGTTAAGTTTATTTAAAATAAAATAAAGGTTTTTAACATAATACTCCTTTTCTTATTCAAAAGTTTCAAGAAAGTTTTAATTAAAAACTTTTAAAAGTTTATAAATTTTGTTTTAATAAAGTGTTTTTTATTAACTTTTTAATAGAGTATTTAATATAAATAGTTTTTATTTTGTAATTATTAAGATTTAATTTTTTTTTAATATAAAGTTTGTTTAAAAAAATTTAAAACTTTTAATTCTTTTTTTTTTTTTTGGTTAAGTGCTATTTTTATTGTTTCAAAAAGTTGTACATAAAATATCCAAGCCGATTCCAATACAAGTCGATAAGAATATCTACTTAAAACACTATGACCAACTAAAATAATTGCCTAATACCTATTCAGACCCGACACATACAAATGCATATCTATACAATACCCCTTATGCATTCTTCAGAAAGTGCAGCACTTGCGAAATCAGTTCGCCTAGGTTGGAAAGGGTGTCCAAAGACGCCTCTGTCAGCCACCAGTCATCAGCCTCCTTCAACTGTTTGAATGCAGTCAGATCTCCATTCGTAACCCCATCTCTGAAGGTCGACCAGGCAGTCATGACAAAATCCTTCTTCCAACGCTTCTCTTCCCTCCGCTCCCTATCCTCTCTCTCCTCCTCACTGTCTGCCATATTTTGAGCATCGTCGACCTCCTCATCATCTGTCTCTTCTTCTAAGTAAAACTTTTAAATTTAAATTAGTTATTTAAGATTTGAAAATAAAATTTTTGATGAATAAGTTTTTTTTAATAAATTGTTATTTTTTAAATATTATTATTGAAATTTGGTTCAATTTTAATCAAGGAATTAATTTCATTTTAAATCAAAGGGGGTAATTTTTTTTTACTAACCATTATTTATTCACAATTATTTTGTTATCATGTCTACTTTAATTTCAAAAATTAAATTAAATAGTTCTAATTATCATTCATGGAAAACACATATTTCTTTTATTTTTCATTTCAAGCACCTTTTGGATGTTGCTACTAATAAAAGTTCAGAGCCTACTACAACTGCTCCTCAAGCCGACCAAGACAGATGGAAGGCTCAAAATGAGGAAGCACTTGGTTTAATTGGTATTTCAATGGTTCCTGAATTGTATGTTCTTATTGAAAATTGTACAAAAGCATATGAAGCATGGGAAATTTTAAAAAACAACTTATTATAGCTCAAATGAATCCCGAAAAATTTAGCTTCAAGATCAACTCGAAGACGTCAGGTATACGGATTTTAAATCCATGGATGAATTTTTATTAAAGTTTGATTCTATTAATAGTCAATTAACTAGTTTAGGAGATAAACTAGCTGATATACATTTAAATCATCTTACTCTTAAAAAATGTCTTCCTCATCAATTTCATCAATTTATTACTAATATTCATGCTCAGCTTGCTGTCTTCAGGCAATAAATAGGCATAAATTGCATAAATCAGATTATCAAAATCACAACTAAATCTAATTATTGCTCCTAAATAACAATAAAATAATGCAATCATCAATTGAATTGAAAGAATAATCTATCTAAGACTCTCTCAATTGACATAGCAAGGCTTCCATTGTTTTTCTCCATTGTTGTTGATGTAGGTGGCTCTCAGGTATTGCACTTGATTTCCTGCATAAGATAGACAACAATTTTGAGGACTTTGATTCTGAAAAATCTAGATTGAAATGAGAAAATGATGTTGAATTTATAGATTTTCAACACAAAGGAGGTGAGAATTTGAACTCAAGTGTTGATTGGGAGACAATTGAAATTGATTGATCAGTTAACAGAGTTGATTGATTTGTTAACTCATTTGATTGATTAGTCAACTAGATTGATTGGAGAGTGAACTGAATAGATGGATTAGTAAACTCATTTGATTGATTAGTGAACTGAATAGACTAGGGAGATGACTGAATTGATGGATTAGTCATAAAAAGTTGATTTTGAGTTAAAAAGGATGATTGATGAGTTAACTGAGCTAACTGATTAGACAACTGATTTGATCAATCAGTTCTGATTTTAGCATGTGTTGTAGGATTTTTAAATTGAATTTGATTTTCATTTTCAATTTGAATTTGAATTTGGTCATTCGAATGCTGAAATGCACACGAAATTAACTGAAATTCAGATTTGGGAAAATGTGAATTTGATGATATGAAATTAATTGAAATTTGAATTTGAGAGAAATGAGATGGAATTAATTGGAATTAGAATTTGGGGAATTGGAGGAATTTAATTAATTAATTTAAATAATTTAAATAAAATTATTTAAACTTAGGAAATAGAATTAATTAAATAATAAAGAATTTTTTTTTAAGGTAAGTGCTATCTTTAATGGGGATAGCTCCCTCTATTTCTTAACAAAACATTACAATATATAGCCATTACAAAAACGATTGCCTATCTCCCTGGCAATCATAGCAACCCCACCCCCACATACTACCCTGAAAGTTACAATAAGCAAACTACTCCTAAAACCAACACAACATTATAAAAACTACAGCCTACTATTAGTCTGAAGAAGATCTTAACTCTTCATAAGTTGAAGAATGACAATCATGTATTCTCCCAGGTCATTCAACTTCTTTGTGGACGCCTCGGACATCCACCACTCCTCAGAATCTGCGAAACTTCTGAAGGTAGCTAGATCTTCGTTGATAATCCCGTTCTTGAACTGTTGCCATACTTCCTCTCCAAACTCTCTTGCTCTCTCCTTTTCTGCTTATTTATCTCTTCCATCCTCCTTATCACTGCCTTCCTCCACCTCGCTTCCTTCCTCCTCCTCACTCTCTTCCTCCGTGTCTGAAAAATAGTTTTTCGGGGCTGAAATAAACTTTGAGCACACTGTTCTTACTACCTTCCACCAGATCATATATAGCTTCTGCAACCATGTCTCCATTTTCTTTTTTAACAAAACCCTCTAACAATTTTGCACATTTATCCCTAGATTCTAGTATATCCACCATGGGCGTAAGGACCGCCTCATATATTGCACCATCGCACTAATGACGATCCAAACTTAGAGAGCATTCTACCATTCCCCTAATGGCATTGTATCCAAATTCCGTTATCTCGAACAGGTCCCTGATTTGAAACTCCAGAGGAACCTCACAGTTAGAACAATTCAGTCCCAAGAAGTGCACCATTTTCTTTTTCTTCTCTTGCAAATATCTCCTGCCTTCGAATCACACTTTTCTAATATAGGCTTTCCGGATCTCTGGATCTCCTAAATCGACCAAATCTCTTCTATTATCCATGCCCGAGGCAGTCAATTCTCTTTTGCAGAGAGTCGACACTGTTTGCATACTCCGTCACAAAGCTGCTATATTCTCTACTTTTCTGATCTAGAAAAGACTATCCTTACTAAATTCTGATCAATTATCCCATCTTATTAGTCTTTTTGTCCTCTTTTCTGCTAGAGCAGGGTTACCCAATGCCTTCACGAGATACCTCATTCTTTTCTTTGCATACCAATTCTTCAATGTCTCCCATCAGTTCATCCTTACTAATGACATTTTTATTCCTTTCTGATATTACTCCCATATTAGCTAAAATGTCTGCCACCTTATTGCCCTCCCTATATGAATGGATGATTTCAAATTCTCCTATTTTTTCCAAAAGTGCACAAATTCGAATTAGCCACCTATTTAATTTCTAGCTTTGAAATTTTCTCTTAATTACCCCATTAATTATAATTTGAGAATCCCCTTCCACTATGATTTTGGATAGTCCTTTCTCTACACACATCTCCAGACCTACTTCCAATGCCCTTATTTCAGCTTCATTATTTGTGGTATCCCCAATACTACCATAAACTGCTTGCAGAAAAGATCCATTTTCATCTCTAATAACCGCTTCATACTTTGCTTTGCCAGGATTGCCTCTACTCGCTCCATCAAAATTTAGCTTAGTCCAATTTATCTTTAGAGCTTGCCATTTGACCTGCTTTCTATTTTTAGTTTTATCTACAATCCTCACTTGATCCAATTCAATAAAAGTCCACCTCTTTACCATCTTCTTATCCCATGCATTATAGAATCTGATAGTTTTCTTCCTAAGATTACCACTAACAACTTCCTCAATACTGACTTTGATAGATTTAAAAGTTTCTTCTCTAGATTGGAATTCCTCTCTAAATATTCTCATGTTTCTTTTCCTCCATATATGCCACACAATCATAGAAGGTCGTACTAGCCATAGATCTCCCCACTTGGATTTGCAATTTAGGGGCCAAGAGGACATAAAATCTATAACTCTTTCATTTCTTACAGTTTGATATTCAATCACATCAAAGAACCATTCCCAGCAACTACTTGCAAAATGACATGTATAAAGCAAATGATTGGTGGTTTCATCATTCTTTTTACACATTATACATCTACTCGGTCTTGCTATACCAATTGATTTTAATCTGTTTCTTGTTAGAACTCTATCCTGTAAAGCTATCCAAAGAAACACTCCTACTTTTGGAAGAATTACGTTATGCCAAAATACACCAAAATTTAGCAGCACACCAAAATACATTGTCCTCTTTATTTGACACAAATATGTGTCTTTGGGATAAAATTTGCTCTAACTTTGCACATAGGTCCCTATTGTCTATGCTACATTTCTTCCATACCACTCTCTCCCCTAACAAACCTCCAGGGCAAAATAATCCTCAACTCTGCTACCTATACTTGCTTCCACCAGATTGACCCATTCATGATCTTCAAAAAATTTCTTCAATGGTTTCTCTCCTCCCCAAGAGTCTGACCAAAATTTTGCCTTCTCATCGTTACCTATATTCCAAGATAAATGGTCTGTGAGTAAACTTCTGCTATCCCAAATGAAATTCCAACATGGAGATCCTTTCTTCTTCCTGGGAATCCAAATGTTTATTCCTAAACACTCTGCACCATAATCTATTTGGACTCTTAAAAAGCTTCCATGCTAGCTTGGCTCCCAAAGCTTTATTTTGCAGTTCCATTTTTCTGAGTCCTGCTCCTCCTTCTTCCTTGATGAGACAAGTCGTATCCCAATTGATCAGAGGGACTCTCTGTACCTCTTTTGATCATAATTAATTAAATAATTAATATTTAATTAATAATTGAGATAGGGTTAACTGATTAAAATGATTTGAGAATAGAAATATAATAATTAGAAGTGTTGAAGGGCAATGATTAGAAGAAATAGTTAGTTTAATCAAATAATTAAAGAATTACTTGTTTAAATAGGCAAATAATTAGTGTAGAATTAATGAGACATTTTTAGGTGTCTACATTTGCCCTTCTTTGAGACAATGTCGAAACGACATTGTTTCAAAGAAAATGAAAAGAAAAACTACCCCAATATGCCCCGGTGATGCTTAGGGTATAATGCCCCCTCGAGAGATTGTTTGTGCATTGAAGGCATGAATGATCTCTCGAAAGAAGAAGAATGTTAGATGATAGTTGGAAGAATGGTTAATTAATGACATGAATGAGTTTGATTGGAGAAAAGAAATGGTTATAATGATTTGTAGATAAGATTGATAGGATTGATCTGATAAAGATAAAGTCTAGTTTCAGGAAGGACACATCCTATATAAGACAAAAATGATCAAAATGTCTGGTTTCGGGAAGGATACATCTTGTATAAGACTGATTTGTCTAGTTTCAGGAAGGTCTAATCTTGTATAAGACAAAGATAGATAACAAAACGTTTGGTTTAAGGAAGGATACATCCTGTATAATACAAAGATAGATAAAAATTGGATGAATGATAAAATATGATAAAGGTGAGGATTAATTGATTGATAGATAGAATAGTTGAAATGATAGAATTATAGATGAAAAGATCAAAATTAAGTGATGAGAGAGATCATGTTAGATGAAAGAATGATAGAAAGAATTGAAAAGGTTAATCCAAGAAAATATGCTTGATGAGAGAGTGATCTTGATTGATACAATCAACATGATGAGATCAGAAACAATTGGTATGAATTGAAATGATTGATGATGAATAGTCTTCTTGTCTTTATTCATAGTGCAACACATTATCATCATTGATCCTTATTATGTAACAATGAAGCTTTGTACATCAGGGTATGAGGAATCAAGATGTAAATATATCTCATTGCAAAGAAACAAACATGTAGCAGACAAGGAATGAACCCTCCATTTTGGGAATAGCGCCAGGGGTTGAGGTATGTGTGGCATTCACAAGCTGAATGCTCCTATCACAGACACCCACTAGAGCAATTGCCCTAGAACTTCATTGGTTCAAACCACAAACAACAAACAAAGAAAAGGATCATGCCCATCATGACTCCTCTAGTCACTTTTTGGACATCCTTGAGTAGCTAAAAGCAATGATCTTTGCCAATTGATAAAAGATAAAACCAACTAGAACAAAATGCAGCAACCTTACTAATTGGTATCTCCGTGTGATTACTTGATGTGATTTTGATAATGTCTGGTTTCAGAAGTTTTGGACCCCGTATAAGACCGATATGTCTGGTTTCGAGTGTACCGATTTTGTTTAAGACAAGATGTTGATCACATTGATAGTTTGATAGTGATTCAATAGATTAAACAGTTGATTGGGTTGATTGCAGATGTTTTGACAATATAGTTGTATCATTTGTTTAACTTTGTGCGAAGTGTTTGCTAGATAGCTGCTAGGATATTTGATTCTTGTGAGACATGTTATTGCAAGTTTCTGATGTTTTTTTATTTTTTAGTTTGTTTTTGAAGAGATTTTTGATGTTTAGGGTTTTTTTGGTATTTTCTCAATGTTTTTTTTTTTCAAGATCGTATTTGAATGTTTTTGTTGTGATTTTGATGTTTTCTTATTTTTATTTTTTTCAGGACTTTTTCAAATGTTTTGGTATTTTTATGATTTTCAAATGTTTGTGGCATGGATGAAACATGACTTTCCAATAATTGATAAATATAAGAGTAACTTGGACAAAATCTATCATTCATACTAATCTATGTCATTGTTTTGATTTGTGTGATCATTGATAGGAATGTCTGGTTTCAAAGAGTGAGTACCCTGTATAAGACCGATCTGTCTGGTTTCAAGTATACCCTTCCTTGTATAAGACATGTTGATGTTTGATAGAATTTGATTGATTAACAAGACATGTGATCAGTTTGATTGTAGACTTTGAGTGTTTGCTTGTTGTTGATTTGATTTGATGGATGAACCATGCTTTCTTGCTTTGATTTTTTTTTTTTCACGACATTTTGTGATTTTTTGGATTTTTCAGGACTTTTTGTGAATGTTTTTGATTGATTTTTTCATGACTTTTTGTGAATGTTTTTGATTGATTTTTTCAGGACTTTATCTAAATGTTTTTGATTGATTTTATCTAAATGTTTTTGGTATTTTTTTAGGACTCTATATGATTTTTAGGATTTTTTCAAGATCGTTTATCTAATGTTTTTGATTGATTTTTTCAGTTATGCCCCCAAGTATGCAGACCTATGATGATGCATAATGCGGTGGAGATAATGAATTTTTTATATGAGTTATGCTAATGCAGGTTGCATGACAAAAATGCAGTTCCTATTCGAACAAGGATGAGTGTGTGTGTGTTTCATTCTGAAATGCACTAATTGGATTAAAGGTGTGAAACGTTTCAGAGATAGGAGTTCAATCCATTCTCAAAAGACGTAGACCATCCAACTTAACACACTATGTAACCAAGATTTATGAATGGAGGTGCGGAAAACTTCTCCATCAATTCTTGAAATTTTGATCTTCTTTTGCCCATGTGTGTGGAATTGAGCTCATTCCAACTTTTATAACCATCAAAGACCCTTGGAATCCTATGTGGTTAGCTATGCAAGTTATTCTTACTTCCAAAGCATCCTGGATAGAGCCTCACTACCAACAAGCTTTTAAGGCTCTGACGAGGTTATACACCATAATCTCTTAAATAGTGCTCCATTGCCAATAGGTGTCCATAGCCATGATGGAGTTATTTGCATGTTCCTATAGTCAAGCTTCTTTTTGTTGCACTTGTATGTATGATATTTCAGTAAAATATCATTTCTTTTTGCTTTTTCTTGAGATTGACATAACACTTTTTTCTTTTATTTTCTTGCCTTGACTTGTAAGTAATGAAACCTACTTGGGTATGACAATTACAGTGGCGCAGAAGTGGAATATTGGATTTTTCACTAGCCACATGACCAACTGGATATCTGTAATGACTTAGAGCTTTTGATTAATGTGTGAGATATAGCAATTGATAGATTTTGGGTGACAAGACTTGATAGTGAAATTTCTACCCAACCAAGGATAAAACTTAATCAAAATGTGATGGTGAAGATGAATGACTAAAGGCCTAAAGACTTCATGAACAAGTATCTAGGAAATGAGACAACCTTCGTTCCTTTCAGTGCATGATGAAATGGTGGATAGATATGGTTGATTTGGATTTTGGTTGAAAGGGATTTGATTTTGGTTGAAAGGAGTATGATGTTGGGTGAAGGAGGTTTGATTTTGGTTGAATGAATTTTGATTTGGACTTTGGTTGAAAGGGGTTTGATTTTGGTTGAAAGAGGTTTGAATGTTGGGTTGGTGTGAATTTTGATTTGGACTTTGGTTGAAAGGAGTTTGAATGTGGTTGGAAGGAGTATGATTTTGGTTGAAAGAGGTTTGATTTTGGTTGAATGAATTTTGATTTGGACTTCGGTTGAAAGGGGTTTGATTTTGGTTGAAAGAGGTACTTTGAATTTTGGGTTGATATGATTGGTATGATTGATGTGTTGGGTTGAAAGAAGATTGACATGACTCTAATATTGGTTGAACTGAGGTAGGAATGATTTTGTTGAAGAATGAAGCTTGGCATGTTTGAATGGTCTCACAAGAAGAAGGTGGTTGGCCTAATAACGATTCCCTCGTGGTTATCACCTTCATCATCATATTTTCTAACCAACCCCTATGGTTGCTAGGATAGTCATGTCTCTCATTTGTTGTTGCAAAATATTGATTTGTTGAGCTAATGTTTCTATGGATGGTGATGGAATAGGAATGGAAGAGATGAATTCTTCACCTTCCCTAGGAAATGCATAACGCCAATCCATGATGTTTGCTTGATTAGTTTGAACCTAAGATCACAACATATAAGATGTTTTCTTCATTTCTAGAATGTTGCATAAGTTTGATTTGATTTTGATGTTGACAAGCTTGTTTGTTGTAGGGTTTTGATCTTGTTGATATTGAAACTTGACTTTGTTGAGGGATTTGATCTTGTTGATGTTTTTTACAAAACTTTGGTTGAGATTCCACTTTGTTTTTGGTATTTTCTAAGATGTTTGAACTTGGTGAATTGTAGCAAAGGACACAACAGACACATCAAAAACAATAAAACCATGAATAGAATACTTATTTAAGGAACTTTTTTCAAATTTCTATGAATGTTAGAGTCTTTTTCAAGACCCCATTTTGTTTTCATTGTATTTGGGCAATTCGATATCACATCAAGCAGACTCTCCTAAGGTCAAAAGGTCACAAGTATTATCACAACCCACATCTTGATACTCCGTTAGCTCAAACAACCTTGTCACACCCTAAGGTGCGCCCGTTTTTTTCCTTTTTCTGAAAATTAGACCAAAGAAGATTGCTCCTCAATTGGCCTGTTATCCTAGGAGATATATGGTGAGTGTCTTGGGGGTGAATTCTTCCCCACCCTTGCACTGTGATAGAACAAGTGTCTGGTTACTAACTCAGCTGGACTTCTAATTTCTATGGTGTTTAGACAGGGTTCCGTTCGAGTGGTCACAATCAGTAGCATTTTACACTTCGTTGAGGGAGGTCTCCCAGTCTGTAGAGGTTATGCTGGACAGATTTTAACGTACCGTATAGGCACTAAGGGAGGCATAACGTCATTGTGACAACATGTAACACTCGTCACATATGATTTTCATCACATACACATTTATTTATAGTGGTTTGGATTACTTGGCATTAGTCATTGCCACTTAGGTCGTTCCCCTCTCACTGGCCTTAATGGCACCCTACGGGCAACCCCGGAGGGCAAGCCTTCTAAAGGATTTAATTGCAAGAAATAAATGAAAGCATGAAAGAAGAGAGTCTGGTTTTCTGATCACCCATTGAAGGGGAGAGCATAATACCTATCCCTTCGAAGACACAATTTCTTTTTTCTTTTTATCCTTCCATTACAATGATTTTCTATTCTAAGTGGAGATGTTTCTCCACACAGACATGGTGTTCATTTTTAACCTTCATAGCAATTGGTGAAAGAACATGAAATAATTTGATTTTGTTCTTTTTAAAAGCACCAAAAGAAGTTCTCTACTCTAACCCTGTAGAGAAAATAATGTTAGTAGACATATGGTGGGCTATCCAACCTAATTTGCTTCCTTTGGTTACAAAAAATCTGCTTCCGTGTTTATCAATGATGTGTTATAAAACAAAACACTAAAAGACTAGAATTTAAGAAAAATGAAAGAATACAGAGGTTTTTTTCCTTTTTTAATTTTTTTCTTTTTCTTTTTTTACATGAGGAACTTGCTAAAAATGGAAACTGCCAAAAGTAGAAACTTTTCAGAAACAAAAACCTGCCAAAAATGGAAACTTTCAAAAAATGAAAACCTACCAAAAATGGAAACTTTTCAGAAATGGAAACTTGCCAAAAAAAGGAAAATTTCTAGAAATGGAAGCCTGCCAAAATGGACAATTTCCAAAAACAGAAACCTGCAAAAAAATGGAAACTCTCCAGAAATGGAAACGTGCCAAAAATGGAAACTTGCCAGAAATGGAAACCTGCCAAAAACAAAAAAAAATTCAAAAAACGAAAAACCTGCCAAAAACGAAAACTTTCTAGAAATGAAAACTTGCCAAAAATGGAAAATTTCCAGAAATGGAAACCTACCAAAAATGAAAACCTGCCAAAAGTGGAAACTCTAGAAATGGAAACCTACCAAAAATGAAAACTTGCCAAAAATCGAAACCTGTAGGCATACACAAAATTTCAAATTGTTGTTAGTTCATGTCGGGTTCACCAAATGTTTCATGCTTAAAAATCATTAATGCAGAAATAGGAAATAAGGACAAATCAACAAATCCTTAACTATCAAAGCAATTTCAAACATAAACCAATAGAAATTAACACAAGATAAGAATAAATTCAAATAAATGAAACTCCCTCATCCTGCATCGTGGCTTCCATTGTTCTTCTCCAATTTGCGTGGTTGATGTAGGTGGCTCTCAGATATTGCACTTGATTTCCTGCATAAGATAGACAACAATTTTGAAGACTGTGATTCTAAAAAGCTAGATTGAAATGAGAAAATGATGTTGAATTTATAGATTTTCAACACAAAAGAGGTGAGAATTTGAACTCAAGTGTTGATTGGGAGACAACTAAAATTGATTGATCAGTTAACAGAGTTGATTGATTTGTTAACTCATTTGATTGAGTAGTCAACTAGATTGATTGGAGAGTGAACTGAATAGATGGATTAGTAAACTCATTTGATTGATTAGTGAACTGAATAGACTAGGGAGATGACTGGATTGATGGATTAGTCATAAAAAGACGATTTTGAGTTAAAAAGGATGATTGATGAGTTAACTGATTTGATCAATCGGTTCTGATTTTAGCATGTGTTGTAGGAATTTGAAATTGAATTTGATTTTCATTTTCAATTTGAATTTGAATTTGGTCATTCGAATACTGAAATGCACATGAAATTAACTGAAATTCAGATTTGGGAAAAATGTGAATTTGATGATATGAAATTAGTTGAAATTTGAATTTGAGAGAAATGAGATGAAATTAGATGGAATTAATTGGAATTAGAATTTGGGGAATTGGAGGAATTGGAGGAATTTAATTAGTTAAATGAAATTATTTAAACTTAGGAAATAGAATTAATTAAATAATAAAGATTATTTAACTAAGGAAAAGATCATAATTAATTAAATAATTGAGATAGGGTTAACTGATTAAAATGATTTGAGAATAGAAATAGAATAATTAGAAGTGTTGAAGGACGATGATTAGAAGAAATAGTTAGTTTAATCAAATAATTAAAGAATTACTTGATTAAATAGACGAATAATTAGTGTAGAATTAATGAGATATTTTTAGGTGTCTACACTTGCTATTCCTAGTTTAGCTACTCAATTAACTTATGGTATTTTTTCGTAATTTATTACATCAAGAGGAAGCTAAATTAATTTAGTTTGGTACTCTTAAAAGTAGTGAACATGCTTTTATGTCTAAAAATCAAAATCATAATAATCATTTTAAATCCAATAATAATAATTATTCTAATAATAAATTTCATTCTTTAAATCCTATAATAACAATTCTAATAATAATCAAAAGAATAAGTATTTGAAGAGGCCCCATTGTACGTATTGTGGTAAGGATGGTCATTTGACTAATAATTGTTTTAAGAAGCAAAATGGTGAAAAGCCCATGAATCAAAATAATCAAAATAATCAACAACATAAACCTAATTATAAGAAAGGTAATTGTTGTTCTCAAATTATGATTTCCATGTCTCCTCTGTAAGAAAACTAGAGCCTCTGTCGCATAAAGAGAGAACAATGAGAAAATAGAAATCCAGAATAACATATAACAAGGTTTATTACAAAACCTTCTGCACTTTAAGCTTATCCTAAGCTTAGGTGGGTATACCTCTTGTGAATACTTTCACAATTATAATATAAGATCCACAGTAAACCAATGCTAGAAATCTGTAAGCCTTATCACCTCAACAATACTGAAACATAAAAGAAAACCTGTGTTCATTTTCAGTTTTGACCCCAAGAAAGATAAAAAAACTCCACAAATAATATCAGTGCCTTATCTGAGCTATAGAGTCACCCAAAACTAGACAAGAATTCTAAATCAGGACATTCACATACATTTTATCACTTCGGCTTCACCAACCTAATATACGCCTGACATATATATAAGTTTTTCCTTTATGCTAGACCTAGTCATCAAATTCAAGTAGAAAACTATTGATTTACTAGCAGAAAGATTTCATGTATATTTAATTCCTCTCCTTGAGAGAAAAACCTAAAACATGTCTATAAGATTGCCTTGCAAACCCTATTCAATCAAATAACCCTAGATTATTTAAAAGAAACCAGTAAATCAATGAATGCACACAAGAAGACAACAGAGATCTAGGCTCAAAATACTTTGATATGTATATTAATATTCATTTTCAAAATCGTACATAACTCAAGGTGATTTCTGAAAGAACCAGAAAACCTTAGATATATTTTGACAGAGTTTCTTTACAAATTCTGGTGATCCCTTTTCAATAGTCCTGGTATCCATTTATAATGATATGGATGTGAACAAGCTTCGGACTTTCCTAGAAATAGTTTGTTACAACCGTAATTCCCTCTTAAAAGAGGTTACAATCATTTTCATTCCTAACCTCTTGAGGGTTGTTACAACGTTGCATCATCAGTTGATTATTCTTGACCCTCCACTTCTTGCACCATATACTTATTTTTCCATTCATTAAACACATAATCATTAGGCCAAGAGTAACTAATAATTTTCTTCCTCAATTTATTTAATGTTTTCCAGGTATTCCTCAACTGCTGAACTTCAACTTCCAAAAAATTATAGTGTGACTTTATCTTTTCAATTTCCTCAATTGTTCTAATGAATAAAGATGTATCATTTGAATTGATAACATCATTTATCCATTCAGATAAGTTATGGCCTAACTTGCCAAGCCACACTTCTTCATCCTTTATTTTGCTGGCACTAACAAAACCTCCAGGAAATAAATCAAACTTTTGGTCTGCATACTCTTTTATGTACAGGTTTTCTTTTCTTTCTAGACTAGATCTCTCCTCTACCAACCTGGACATGCCCTTTACCAACTCACAAGTTGATTTAATAATGGCATCAGCATTAGCCTCTTCATGAGATGAACACATAAGTTCCAAATCCACCTCTCTACCCATCCATTTATCCACAATTGGCTCCAAGGTAGCCTTGTTCTCCTTTAATGCCATCAACATGCTCAAAAATCTCTTCATATATATGTACACAATAGAAGCTCTCACTGTGTCAACAAACTTCAAAATTGTGCCCCTAATATTTTCCTTGTATTTACTTGCAAATATGGCTTGAGCCTGCTTCAATTTTTCCATTTCATCTTGAATAGATTCAGTAGATTGGAAACCAGGATTTACAGGGGACAAGGGAAACTCAATAATAGGACTAGCAGATGGAGGTTTAGCTGGAGAAGAAGCAATCATCAAGGTATAAGACTCACCTTGATGGTGTTACCCTAATATTTGATTCTTCAATTTGGCAATTGTACTATCCCTCCGAGCTATTTCAGCTTTGGCTTCATTGTAGGCTTTTAGGATTACCTCCAACTTAACCTGGAGATCAGTCTTTTTCTTGGCCTCTTTCTCAGCTACAACCATGTTGAATTTTGATGATTCCAAAATCGTGCTAGCAGCCTCAATTACCCATGTGTCCTTCACTCTCTTCACAATCATGCCTACAAGATAGCTTGATTCTGAGGTATCCTTCCTCTTTTTGATCTCCTCCCTTCTTAGTGACCACATGACTATGGAAGCATGATCATTGCTATAAGTCACTCCTTCCAAGGGCTTTATTTCTTTCCTTACTACCTCAAGGAATAATGCATCTACTATATCCCATTCAGGGAGAATCAAAACTCTCGCTTCTGCAATCATCCTCCTTCCTTGCTCTGGGGTAATTGTCCCAAATTCTGTCATTTTTTTCTTTACATTTGCCTTAACTGTAGATGTATCTTTGTGAGGACATTCATTTTTCTCTCGCATCTTGCCTTGAACTAGTCTATATTCTTCCTCCAAACAAACTGCAAGAAGGACCCTGTTTTGATAAAACTATCATCCGCCAAAAACTCCTCACTGGCCTTCTTAATGACAGGGTCCAACTCTTTACCTATAAATTCCTCTGTAGTTAAATCCATTTGGGCACTTGCTGGATCTTCAGGCATTCCTTCTTGCAACTCCTCATAAGTGAGAGCAATTTCCCCAAGACTTCCTAATTACAATAGTTTCTCTGCTACTACATGTTCATCCCCTATATGAGTTGGGGATTAGGAAGGAGAATACATGAGCTCATTTGTCTCCACTTCTGCCCCTATCTTCTACCTTTTAGGGGAATTTGGAATCTCAACCACATCTTCTAATGCCCTTTTTCCTTTTGAAGTAGAAGTCTCCTCCCTTATTGGCATCAGTACATTGTACTTTGACCTTTTTTGCCCTGTATATTTTCCTGGGGAGATCACCTTGACATAGGAGGGGTTGGCTACAATCAGTTTGGCCTTTTCAGGATTGGCTTTCATCACAACCTCCTTCTTCTCCTTTAGAGTTTGCATTAAATCCTCAAAATAATCTACCAAATACTTAATCTTTTCCTGGAAAGGGTGAAAACTAACCAAAGGATCATAATTGTTGTCAAAATAATGAATGAAATCCAAAATCTTCTTAAAAGCTAGCCATTTTTCCTTCCTAACTTCTTGCTCAGCCAAATTGAACTCATTCCTTATTAAATCCTCAGGGAAGTGAAACTAGTGTGCTTTACCTTTACATACAACCCTCTTCTTGAACATACCATTAAAGAAATCCTCTGAATCAACAAACCTTGCCACTGTAGTAGACAACCTGTATGGCTGAAAGAAATCATCATAATGTGTCCAACCACCCTTGGTGATTACAAATTGATGTGCTATGGTAACAGTTGGGAAAATTGTTCCTTTCCCCCTATTCGTCAATTCTGCTTCTTGCAAACCTCCAATTTGCCTTAAGATCTCAACAATTCCTATCTTCAATGGGACTTGATAGGGGAGCAAATATGGAGTTCCTCTGAAACCATAAACTTTGAATATATAATAGAGATAAGGTATAAATATATATCACCCCAGTTGTGCACAATGTTGATGCCTTCAACAAATTCTTCAGGCCCAAGAAATTCAAGGAGATTTTTAGGAATCCTAGGGTTCTGTGAGCATAAGAGGATTCTAAGCCTAGATGCAAAACATCTATCAAACTTCAAGTAACTCGCATCTTCCCTATCCCAAGATAGAATTGTGCTCCATAATTGAACAGGCATCTCCTCTCTATCCTTCTCTTTGAGCAAATCCATTTAATTAGCAAAATATTCAACACCTTTAAATAAAAGCATGTGCATAAGGAGAGAATACCATCCAAAAGGTTTGTCCACCTTAGCATTCTTTATCCCTATCAATCCCTCATGAATGGCATCTGTGAGATAAGGTACAAAATCAAAAGTCACTAGCAGAGACGGGTTCAAAATTTGTGCTATCATGAGCATATAATGGGTGGGCATAGTAGCTCCTGCATCTTCCCCAAAAATTTGACATAAGGACCAATACATCCCTTTAGCCCTCAAAGTAAAAAGGTTTAATGAGAAGGGTTCCATGGTGCTAGGACCTACAACTGTCAATCCTCCTATTTTGGCGAAGAATTCTTTCAAGGGGCCATTTCTGAGGTGATCTTTCTGTGCCTCATAGACCTTCACAAGTGTTTCAAAATTGATGGGGCTCTAAATAATTTGATACCTTTTTGAACTCATCATCATTTATTTCAATTAGAGACCCACCATTTACATTCTTTACAGTCCTTGTATTTGGATCATAATTATTTGCAATTTGGGTTAGCAAGTCCACATCCATGAAAACCCTAGGGACTATAAGCTTCCCAACATCTAATTCCCACATGCTATTCATTGGAGCAAGGGAATTTCTCTGACTGAACCCCACTTTAAAGAGTCCCAAGCCTGATATTCCTATCCATGAATCCATTAAACAATTCCCTTTATCATATAAGCCATCGCCAACTCTCAGGTGGGAAGCTTTAGGCACCAATTCTTTAACTTTAGCTAATGCATTAGTGGACCTAGTTAATTGCTCTAAAAAGTCATCACAAATGGCTCTCTCCTGGTAATTAGTCTTCCCCGTGAATTCTCCTCTTGGTGCCATCCCAGAAATACAATTATTTCAAATAAATCTCAGACAGATTCTTTGAGAAATCAAACACCCAGTGATACCAATCAAATTGTAACTGTCAAGCAATTTGCAGAAACTTACTTGTTACTTGAAAAATTTCGCTCTGTGCACTGGTTCCTCTGCAAGATTCCTCGAATTCATGCCAAAGCTTCAACTGATGTGAAGATTATTATGGCAACCGAGCATTTATTAGAAACAATTAAGCCACATGCTTTGGTAATTAATTCGTAATTGAATTGAAAAAATGGCTCCAACGGACCACATAAATTTTCTAAGTGTTTTGCCTTTTCGTTGTTTCACAAAGATTAAACTTCGCACATCTTTTCATTGTGAAACAACGTCTGTCGTTAGATCATGCAAGACATGCATGTTCTTTACCTTACCCGAGTCATCATTCCTTAGAAATGGGCCCCACCATCCTTTCGCCCTTTCGCGAAGAGTAAACTTTGTGCATCTTCGCAATGCGAAGTAGCGTGCATCATCAGATCAGCAACTAACCACTCGACCTTTATCATTCATTGTGACTGCTTGTCTTTACAACTGACTGTGACCGCCACTGCTAGCGGTTTTTCGCCGTTTCGCAAAAGGTAAACATCTTGCACCTTCGCAATGCGAAACAATGCACAACATCAGATCAACTTCAAGTTTCTCGACCTTTAGTTTCTTTAGCCTTTAAAGTGGGCTCTCTGCACAAATCCACTTGTTTGCAAACCTCTGACAAATATCTTCCATGTGGTTGTCACTTATTTGCCCAAGAAATCTGCCAGTCTCCACATCTAAACTACCACGTGTCTCACTGCACCATGAATTTCACCAACCCCGCCACTTTATCAAACAGACTAATCTGGAAATCCATTTGGAGCCACGTGTCCCATTTACAAATCATGTTCTTTCTTAGTCGCACATCCAATTGTATTGCCACCTAATCCACCATGTAACAGCCAACTCGGTTTTGTTGTTTCGCGAAGGATAAACATCGTGTTACTTCACATTGCGAAACAACGTGCGGTGTCCGATCAACTTCAAGTTGATCGGTCTTTAACTCGGGAGCCACTTACCTGCGGGGCCCACCGCCTTTTCACTATTTTGTGAAGAGTAAACTTCACACATCTTTTCATTGCGAAAGAGCACCAACCATTGGATCAATAAGAAGAGGCACGAGCATTACAACACCCGGTAGACAAGTTAAAATGAAATAAAACCTAAGAAACGGGCATAAATTAAACAGAATGTTATATCCCGCCTAGGCAAAGACCTCAAAAGGGACCCCTTTTCTAACAATGGACCGACCCTTTGACTTAAGTGGAAAAAGGTAACAAGAAAAAGGAACACAGGGCTTACAATATGGAAAAAGGGTGAATTTG
This sequence comes from Cryptomeria japonica, assembly GCF_030272615.1. Classification (NCBI taxonomy): domain Eukaryota; kingdom Viridiplantae; phylum Streptophyta; class Pinopsida; order Cupressales; family Cupressaceae; genus Cryptomeria; species Cryptomeria japonica. The sequence continues at coordinate 27,182,924 of NC_081405.1, read as the reverse complement.
CAAAAACCCTAAACCCTTAGATTAACAACCCTTAGGAACAGAAAGAAACTAGGAAAGCCAAAAATTAAAAGGGTTGAAAAGAAGAATCACCCAAAATTCTAAATAGCGATAACAGTAATCATAATGGTAATTCATCTCATCATGCATTTACTTGTAGTTACAATATTTTAAAGCCTCTTGAATGGATTATTGATTCTGGTGCACCTCAACATGTTACTTCTCATAAACAAATTTTTGATTCTATGCATCCCAATACTTTGAATATTCCTGTTCAACTTGCTAACAATTATACTTGTAAAGTAGAAGCTATTGGTGATGTCAATGTGCCTAATGGTAAATTACATGATGTTCTTTATGTTCCTGAATTAAAATTAAATTTATTTTTTTTGTTGCTAAGCTTTGCCAAGATTATAAGATTGAATTCTATAAGGATGTGTTATATCATTGATCCAAAGAATAACCAAGTTATTGCTAATGCTAAAATGGACAATGATAACTTATTCAAATTTTATGAGTTTGGTTGTTCAAAGTATTTTTTGCTTACTACCATTGATTTTAATGTTTGGCATGAAAGACTTGGCCACATAAATTCTAATAATATTGCCTTGATGCAAAAATAAAATATGGTAGATGGATTGCCTAGCATTGTTCCTTCTAAGATTGTATGCACAAGATGCATGAGTGGTAAGATGCATAGGGAGCCCTTTCCTCATGGTCAATCATGGAGGGCAAATCATAAATTGCACCTTGTTCATAGTGACCTTTTGGGACCCATGGAGAATACCTCCATCCAAGGATCAAGGTATGAACTTACATTTGTTGATGATTTCTCTAGGAGAACTTGGATCTATTTCCTTCATAGCAAGGATCAAGTTCTTGATGTGTTTACTAAATTTCATATAATTTTTGAAAGGCAATCTAGTTTTAAGATTAAAATCCCTAGAACTGATAATGGTAAGGAATATGTTAATAATTCATTTAATGGTTATTCGAAATCTTTTGGTATTAAACATGAGCTTACTATTCCCTATACACCTCAACAAAATGGTGTAGCGGAAAGGAGGCATAGAACCATTGTTGAAATGGCTAGATGTTTATTGCATGCTAAGAATATGCATTATAAATTTTGGGCTGAAGCTATGGCTTGTGTTACATATCTTATTTATAGAACACCTACCAAAGCCTTAAAGGATATAACTCTCGAAGAAGCTTGGTCTAGTAGAAAGCCCAATTTAAAGCATTTAAGGATTTTTGGTTCCATTGTTTATGTTCATAAACCTAAACAAAAAAGGCACAAATTAGATTCTAAATCTTCTCCATATATATTTGTTGGTTATGATGAACATTCTAAAGCATATAGAGTTTACAATCCTATCACTAACAAAGTTAAAGTTTGATGCAATAGCATACCCGGTTCATAGAATTCTTGCATCAACCAAAAAAATTTCCTTTTTGTTTGCAATTTCAACATTTCTTTCTGTGTGTCTCGGATTTGGCTCACTGGAACCTGTGGAGTTGGATTTTGCTTGAATACCTGATCATCTTCCTTATTCCCAAAATGTGGAGTATTTGGATCATTTTCTAGCAATTTATTGCTACCGGTTTTCGAGACAATTTTTTTGTTACCGGTTGCCTAGACCTATTTGCATTGGTGATCTACTAGATCCCTTATGTAGCTTGCGGAGCCTTGAGCATTGATTTTGATGTTCCTTAGCATGTGGCCGACCTTTTACCGTGATCTACACTTCATCCTTTGGATTTTCTGGAGGAATTTCTTTGGCAGAGGTCAACCTTGTTGGTTTTGCATGTTAGGTCTTGTTCTTCGGGTTTTGATCCCTTTTTTGGGCCTACCGGATCCCCTTGGATCATATAAATAATTTTAATAGAGCATTAGAGTGTAATGAAGAAGTTAGACTGAGCATAGAAGATAGATTTTAAGATTTCAGGTCTCAGTTGTGACATGTTCTATATTTTGAACATGTTTTAGCAGACCTGTGAACCAGTTTCTATAACCCGGTTGTTAGCGGTTGGTTGTAATAAGTTTTCATGATATAATTTAATTTGTTTTGCATTTCCTCCATCATGTCCCTGTGTTTTCATTGTGTTTACTATTTCTGACCGGTTTGGACTGATCTCTTTGAGATCTCTCCTATCTGGTGACTGCTTCAAGTGGTATTAGAGAAAGCTTTCGTTACGGAGATTGTGTTGTCCTGAGAATTTTTTTGTAGGGTGGCAGACTGTGGATCCGACCTGCAGTTGTAGAGGACTGATGTAAAGATGGTGTGAAGAGGAACTAGGAATGGTGGAGCACATGGGAATGCATACCCCGTTGTGATGGAAATGTTGTGAGGAATAATAGCCCGGTTGGAAGCCATGGAGACAAACCAGAGAAGAGGCCGACACATTGAAGATGTAAGTGAAGATGAAGGAGAAGAAGCCCTGACAAAACAAGTAAACCCACTGATGGTTGACTCAGATGATGAAATATTTTTGAGGGTTTTGAGTAGGGAGAATACTAAACCTCATTTTACCCCACCAAAATATGATGAAAAGTTGGATTTGGATGAATTGATGGATTGGATCTCGGAGATGAAGAAATATTTTGCTTTTGAAAACACTGTAGAAGAAAGGAAGGTGAAATATGACTATACCCGGTTGAAAGGTCATGCATCTCTTTGGTGGGAGCATTTGTAGGTTGATAGACAAAGAAGAGGTAAATCAAGAGATGGGATTAGATGGTTGCTAAGTTGAAATCAAAACTTATGCCAGCTGATTATCAAGTGAATCTATTCTGGAAGTTGCAGAATTTGAGACAGAAGGAATCTAGTGTGAAGGAATACACCAAAGCATTTTACAAGTTGAATATCAGATCTAGACATGTCAATGATGAAGTTGAACAAGTTGCAAGATATTTGAATGGATTGTGGATGTCTATACAAGATGAACTTAGTTTGATTAAATTACAGAGTGTTGAAGAGGCTTACTAGTATGCCCTGAAGGCAGAAGAGAAGCTAAACAAAAGACATGAGCAGAGGTAGAGAGGCAAAGGTGGAAGGTTTTCTGGAGGAAGATTTCAAGGAGGAAGAGGATATACCGGAGGTAGAGGAACCTATACAGATCATAACAAAGACAAAGAAGTGAACAAAGAAGGTAATTCATACTGGAAAGATGATAGAAATTTCTACCGGAGGAAGAGAACCAGATGGCTACCAAAATGAGAATTTTGGAAGAGATGACAAAAGACAAGACAAGAGGGTATTTAGAGGAACTTTCTATAAGTGTGGAGGAGAAGGACATCGTGCTTTTGAGTGTAAGAAGACAGAGAATACCAGCAGAGAAACAGTGGTGGAAGAAAACCCCACCAGATCATATAACAAACCAGAAGATGGAGAACTATTGATGATGAGGAGAGATTTGTGTCATATCGGGAGAGATGAAGAGCCCTTGCTAAGAAATAATTTATTCAAGACCAGATGTAAGTTGTCCGGTAAGTGTTGTAAAGTTTTTATTGATGCTGGTAGTTCAGATAATCTTGTTTCAGAAGAGATGGTTAATAAGTTGAATTTGGAAAGATTGAAGCACCTTAAGCCTTATCAGATAGCATGGATTTAGGATGAACAAAAGTTGTTAGTAAGTGAGCAATGTTTGGTGAAATTGAAAATTGGGAATTATCATGATAAAGTCTTGTGTGATATTATGCCTATAGATATTTGTCATCTTTTGTTGGGTAGACCTTGGCAGTTTGACAGACAGGCAATACATGATGGGAGGAAGAATACATACACTATTGTGGCCAATGGGATGAACCAAACCATGTTTCCCTTGGAGGAACCTTTGAAGAATGAAGTATGTATGAATGATAGAATCTGTTTGGTGGATGGAAAGAAATTCCTAGATGGATTGAGACATGAGAATGTGTGTTTTGCCTTAGTTCCTAAGAAGACTGAGAATCCAGAGCATGAAGAGGAACAACTAGAAGAGATAAAAGATTTGTTGACAGAATATGAAGACATCATTTCAGATAATGTGCCTGATGGATTGCCACCTGTGAGAAGTACCAGTCATTACATGGACCTGGTTCCCGAAGCTACTTTGCCTAAAAAAGTTGCATGCCGAATGACATCAATAGAGAATGAAGAGCTATTAAAGAAAGGTTTGATCAGAGAAGAGCCCTTGTGCAGTACCATCAATATTAGCACCTAAGAAGAATGGAGAGTGGAGAATGTGCACCGATTTCAGAGAGCAATAAACAAGATCATAGTGAAATACTAGTTTCCTTTGCCTAGGATGGATGACATAATGGACTGTTTGAGCGGAGCAAAATACTTTACAAAGATAGACTTGAAGAGTGGATATCATCAGATTAGGATAAGAGAAGGAGATGAGTGGAAGACAAAATTCAAGACAAATGAAGGACTATATGAATGGTTGGTGATTTCTTTTGGGTTAACTAATGCACCGAGTACTTTCATGAGGCTGATGAATGAGGTATTGAAGAAATTATTGGGTAAGTTTGTTATTGTATATTTGGATGACATTCTGATTTTCAGTAAGACAAAAGAGGAGAATTTGTTGCATTTGAGACAAATTTTGCAGAGGTTTAGGGAAGAAAAGTTGTTGATAAATCTTAAGAAGTGTACCTTCATGAAGGAAGAACAAGTCTATTTGGGATTTGTGATATCTAAGGATGGTTTGAAGATGGACCGTGAGAAAGTAAAAGAAATTGTTGAGTGACCTACACCAGAAAGCATTGGAGAGGTAAGATCATTTCATGGATTGGCAAGTTTCTACCGGAAGTTCATCAGAAATTTCAGTTCAGTTTGTAACCCTATGGTTGAGACCATGATGGAAGATCAAAAGGAATTCAAGTGGACCACTGGAGGAAACAAAAATTTTGAATTGTTGAAACAGAAGGTGACTGAGTAGCCTATGTTGGCTTTATTGGATTTTAATAAAGTATTTCAAGTGGATTGTGATGCAAGTGGAACAACAATAGGAGCAGTCTTGAGTCAGGAAGGGAGATTAGTAGCTTATTTTAGTGAGAAATTAAATGATGCCTAGAGGAGATATTTAGTGCATGATCAAGAATTTTATGCCATAGTTCAAGCCTTGAAGAAATAGAGACATTACGTGTTGCCTAAGGAGTTTGTGTTGTAAATGGATGATCAAGCCTTGCAGTATTTGAACAGTCAAAGTAAGTTGAATCAAAGACATATGAGATAGGTAGAATTTTTGCAGAGTTACACCTTTGTGTTGAAGCATAGAATTGGGAAATCAAACAAAGTTCCTGATGCATTGAGTAAGAGAAGGAATTTGATGACAGAGATGAGAGTGATAGTATTAGGATTTGAGGAATTGAAGATCTTGTATGATGATGACCCGGATTTTGCAGAACCTTGGAGAGCATGTAGAGAACCGGTTACGGTAGATAGAAGAAAGTGGTTGGATTACTTCATTCAGGATGAGATGTTATTCAAAGGAGTTCATTTGTGCATACCTAAGACTTATATGAGAGATAATTTGATAAAGGAAAAACACAGTGGAGGATTAGCCAAACATTTTGGTATTGAGAAAACAATAGCATTGGTGAGTGAGCGTTACTTTTGGCCCTAGATTCATAAGGATGTTAGGAAATATGTGCAAAGTTGTAGAGTTTGTCAAGTTGCAAAGGGTAGTAGTCAGAATGTGGGATTGCATAAACCTTTGACAGTACCGGTAAGACCTTGGGAGGATATAAGCATGGATTTCATACTTGGATTGCCTAAAACACCGAGAGGGAATGATTCTATATTTGTGGTAGTGGATAGATTCTCGAAGATGGCTCATTTAATACCTTGTAAGAAGACATCAGATTCATTACATGTAGCAGACCTATTTTTCAAGGAAGTAGTGAGATTGCATGGATTACCTAAGAGCATAGTTTTAGACAGAGACACTAAGTTTGTTGGCTATTTTTGGAGAACACTTTGGAAGAAGATGAAGACAGATTTGAAGTTTAGTTCTATTAGGCCCAATATGGAAAGCTAATGTACTGAGAGGGGAGGGGTGAATCAGTACTTCAAAACCTTTTATCAATAATAACTTCATTGTTATGCATAAACCAAAAACTGTTGCAACATAACATAAAACTAAAACAAATAGATAACAATCATACATGATTCACTCCATAACACATATATTTTGGTTACGCAAAAACTCTTGGTTAGAGAGAAAAACTATGGTGGGGATGGCACCCACAACTTCACTACTGCAATAATAAAGAGTGCTCAGTTAGAGCTACATGTTCAGCTATTTCGGATAGCTTACCCTGTTAGGAGAATTAAGATCTTTAGATCCACCTTGCTAAAGGATTTTACAACACTTATTCTAAATGATGCACCTAGTTAAAGGCTTTACAATTTATAGAATTTGTTAGAGTCTTTTACCATGTTAAAGGTTTCTCTTACAACTTCAAAATATTACAATAAATCATTACAAATATCTACAACTTTACATCTGAAATGTTAGAGAAAATTCTATGTGCTCAAAGTGAGATTACCTTGCTTATAGCATACCTCGGTAACCCATAAAGTAACTCGGTAAACCCTTATGTTTACTCTGTTCTTTGACTGTTCTTTGAAATCCTTCTCGGTGACCTCTGTGTCTCTATAACAGTCATAACACTCAGTGCTTTCTTATGTATCACACATGTCTTGCTTCATACACCTTTATATTTCTCTCTCTCTCTCTCTATCACTATATTCTTCTATCTGATCTCAATCCATGTTGTATGAATAGATCTCTTATGTCGGTGATCTGATTCATTGCTTCGATCTTAAAAACATGATTTATCGAATGAATAACCATACAAAATATTTCATTGGTTAGATGACCTCAAAATCATACACAATCCTTAAGTGCAATTTCCAATGTGATAACGGTTCTATGTTCCTCGATCTTGTAACACGTCTCCACATGTGTGTCTAGGTTCAATGAATCTGGTAAAACATTTCACTCTGTGTATATCAACTCAGTGTATCATTATTGTTGCTCGGTAGACATGGAATGTTACTCGGTAGATAGCTCGGTGTATACTGGGCTCTGTGAATACTTTCTTCTTTAACCAACTGTTCTGTGCATACCGACTGAATGTTTTGGTGGAGGTAACTGGATAGAGTATATAGAATGACTTTGGATATAAAACTAATGGCAACTTAATAAGTAGTAACAATCTCCCCTTTTGACATTAGTTGAGATGTTTGACAAAACTACTTTCAAAGTCATAACTCAAAAATCTATATACTTGCAAAATTTGACTAAACAGACAGTATATACATTAGTCAATGAAATAATATATTTAGATATACTCCCCTTATCACTATACTGTATAAAACTCTGATTTTGCATGCTCGGTGATCAATGTTCTATGATGACTGCTCGGTTCACTGCTCTGTTCTCTGTTCCCTGTCAAAACTGACTTTGTATTTGAATACTCTGTTCTGCTCGGTATATACTCCCCCTGTATACTGCATTCCCTTGTATACTTTGATATGATACTCACTCCCCCTTTTTGACAAACATCTAAACTTAGCTACCATTCGGTGGTGGCAACTGGTCAAAAATGTATTTGTACTTTGTCTTTGCTTTGGTAAGGGCAGCAGAGAGGGCATCCTTAACACTATCCATAAGTGAATTCTGAGCTGTAATGTTAGCTAACAGTGAAATTAGTCTATCTAAGGTGCTTCCCTCTTGCTGAGTGGATAGGGAGGTAGCTTTGTTGATCTGTTCTTGGATGGATGAAAGATGAGGAAGGAATAATGTTTGAAGTGTCATTATGTCCATCCTTATCTTGTGTTCTTCATTCCTTAGTTCCAATTGTTGAGCCATGAGTTGTTGTAGCTTGGTATAAAAATTCTGAATGGAATGTGGCTCAGTGAACTTATTAGAGAGATCGGTGATCTCTTTCTCAATTACTTCTGTTTTATTTTTGATGTCCTTAATGGATAGAGAGAATGTACAGAGTTTCTAAAATAAATAAAGAATGTGCTTGAGTTGAGGGGACAACTCAGCAATAAATTTGACAAGTTTAACTTTGCCAATAGCAATAGCTTTCTATACCTCTTCAATCATTTTAGCAGTGAGCTCCTTGTCCTTTAACTTGCTCAAATATTCGGATGCATCTACTCCAGATGTCTCTATCTTGGTTAGGAGTTCATCCAGTTGAATGTGGATGGTTGCATCTTTGGTTACTATAGCTTCAGGTAGCATGTCGGTTAAGAGTGCTTTCACCTTCTGAAGTACTTTCTTTTTCTTTTGAATAGCCATTTGCTTCTCCTGTTCGGCTTTGGATTTGCATAGTTCACCAAATTCAATGAGTGCTTGCCCTTTTAATTGGGATATATCAACATTGGGAAACACTATTGGTTTTGACAAATCTAATTTGAAACTATGCTTTTTCATCTTCTTTTCTTTACCTTTCGTCAGTTGAACTAAAACAATGGGTTGTGAGGCTTGATGACCCTCGGTAGGTTGCTCGGTAGAGGCAACACTTTGGTCGGTTCCTTTAACCTCTGATGTAGCCTTTGTTGTGTCCTTCGGTGCTTCAATCCTTGGGGTCGCAGATGTAACATTTTCAGTGCTAGAAGGAGCTTGTGAAGACTATTCCCCGATGGCCTGAGAAGCAGTTTCTCCTTCTGTATATTTGTGACCTTCTATCCCTTGTTCAATATCTTGAGGGGCCTCGGTTGAAGTAGATTGAGTGACCGGAGGATAGGGCTCAACTTGCTCCAAAACTGACTCACTGGATACCAGTTTGGCATATGCATTCCCTTTGATCATTTCCTGTTCAAGTGCCTCGGTTTCCATGATATCCCCATCTACTTGTATAGTGTCAGCAGGGTCCTTCTCGGTGATATCAGGAACTTGTTCAGTGACATCAACTATTTCAACTTCAGCTTGTTCACCAACATTCTTGATGTGAAAGATTTCCTGCCATTTTTCCTTGGTCTCATTCTCTACATCCAAGTAAACGCCATTCATCAATTTCAAGGCTCTTTGCTTGACTACGAATTTTGTGTGGCAGTTTTTCAAATGTTCGGTGATCTCGTCTACCGACATGTCTAGGAAAAGATGTACCAGACTTCTTTCTCTCATCTGTTTCTCTAAGTCCATGGCATACTTCCACCTATTGTCAATACACAAATATAATTCATTTGGAAGAGATTTAGATAATTCCAATGGAGCCAATCGGAATTTCAATAGTGTGCAGATGACAGCTGCTTCTATTTGTCTCTTTTCATCATCAGATATGGATTCATATTTAACATATCTGAATGCTCCAAATCCACCATATTGCTTCAGATTAGCACAAAAATTTTCAACACTATGTGCATTTACCTTTTTGCTCTTAACAATCTGAAATTTGCTTTCATCTTCAGATTCAATGTCACTAGACTCTTTGGTCAAAATGAGTCTCCGAGTAGATTTCTTGTAAGTTTTTGTTACCTTGGGTGCGGCAACACTCTTTGTTTTCTTACTCGGTGAAGTTGCAGATGCTCATATGTTAGGTCGCTTTGCTGGAGGAGTCGATGATGCTTTTGATGTATCTTGTTTCTTTCTTGTCAACACTTTTCCCTTAGGCAATTTGTTGCTTGGTGTTATAGCTGCCTTTTGGGCTTCAGATTCCTCTTTGGTGATTACTACAGTGCCCTTGATAGGTGTGGAGGAAGAACCTTCTCCAAATTTCTCCGTTAATGTCTTAATCATCTTTGTTGCCTTCCTTGTAGCCTTGGGTACTACAATGCTCATTTTTACTTTTTTCTTCACTTCTTCATATGTTCCATACCTCAGCTCGGTAGCATGCCTTGGTAATGTCAGAAAAGCATCTATCTGCTGTTGTTTGATGTCAAAATCAATCTCATAACCCATAGGTGGCAAAGATTGAGTTCTCGGTTCCAAAACATTAACATAGCAGTAATCAGTGTCCACTTCAAAACATATGTCATCCTTATATTTCTCCACTAACTGGGGTGGAATTCGGTACCTGTTATGCATCTTCTCTTGAAACTTGCTAAAGTAATCATCCATAATATCATTAAAATTATCACCTAGCTTCTTGATGAAGTCATTGATTTGATGGGTGATTGGTCGGTGTAGCTCCCAAACAACTTTACCGACTAATGGAAAGAATTTCTCAAAATAGAAAAACATGCATATTAACAGTGATCCAAACTTTAGTGTATTGGCCGAATTGTTCTTCTTTGGCTTCCTTATGGTATTGAGACTCTCAAACAGGTTTTTCAACAATACCTCACATAAATCAATTTTCATGCCTTTCTTCACAATTTTATAAGCTAAGTCTACTGCTGCACAGGGTACACTATTTTCCCTTGCTGATTGGAAGAAACAATAACCTATTACTCTAATGGAAAACTCTAGCTCTGCATCTGTTACATTGTTCAATTTCAGTCCTCTGCAATCTGATTCTACTTCGGTTAAGTTGATCAATTCCTTCTGTGATATCATTTTCTGAGCTCGGGCATGATCATAAATAGGGTAACTGGTGATCAAATGAATGATTTCCTTGGTGATCTTAAATGGTTGCTCTTCTAGCCACATGAAGTCATCATGAACTCTGCTTAGAACAAACTTAAACCATTGGGGTTTGAATACACGGGGATAGGTTAGGGCTTCGGTCAATCCCTTGCTTTTGATGTGTTCATATTTGCTATCCAGTTTACCATCGGTACATAGTTCATCATATGTGTCTTTGATCTCAACATGACCTAGTTCTTCAACTCGACACTTAGTGAAGAATCTCACATCCTTGACTAATAAAACTCTATCCAGAATGAGTGAAAATGCGATTTTGTCATCCGGTTCAAATGCAATTTTGGGAGTTAAAGAGTATTTCAGTGAGGGCTTTTCAATGTTCTCAACAACAATGGGATTCTGGATCTTAGGTGCCATTGCAGATTTTAGGTAAATACTAACAAAAGATCCCTAGGGTTTGAAGACTTTCAAATGGAAAATGCTTTCTACTTAGCAAATAATAACAACTTGATATGATCGGTAAACTATCTTGATAATGCATTGTGATTGATGTAAATACCTTTGAATTTGCTTGGGAGGTGGTTTGATCGCCTTTGAATCGCTTTGCTCTGCTTTCTTGAAAACTTGGTGAGTGAAAAATGACCGCGCAATAGCTTTAAGTACACAATATACCTTATCGGGCTTCGTGCAGTTAGGTCAAAAGACATTAAATGCACTCGGTACCACTTCCTTTCTATGCTTTTACCGAGTAGCCAGTCTTCCTATATTCACTGACTAGACAAGCTTCCAAAAGACTTGATAAAATTTCAAATTCATCTTTAACTATGCAGATTTTGAATTAAGTGCATGATGAAATAGGAACTGTTAAGATTTGACTTTTGAGAGAATGCAGTCCCTTCATACCTTTACTGATTAATTTGGAATAGGTACACCTAACTCGGTAGGTAAGGTGCTTTCTTCATTTGACATAATTTCCTTTTTTTCCCAAATCATTGTAATTTGCCTTTTATTTCTTCAATATCTCCTCTAGGTTGATCTCTGCAATCTCTAGCCAAGTGTCCAATTTTGTGACAATGAAAACATGTCATACCAAGATTTCTCCATGATCTTCGGTTGTTCATTCCAAACCTTATAAAGCAGTTGGCACTTATATGTCCATATCTTCCACAACATTCACACCATATCCTTGTATTGTAATCCCATGGTACTGCAGAATATTGTCGATAAGGATCTGTGTGAGTTTGGTAACCTCTAGCATTTGCTCGGTGTGCAAACCACATATAGTTCTTTTGCTTAAGCCAACACTTCTCGGTACTATGTCCATATCTATTGTAGTTTTTACAAAACCCTTTGAATTTTGCCTTTTGATAGTTGTTAACAGTCTTTGTCCTATATTGATTAGATGTGTGACCATATTTATTGCAATTGTAACAATAACCATTAGACTTAGTGACATTCGGTTGCTTACCTTTTTTGATTTGGCACAAGTTAGCAGTATGACCTTGATTTCCACAGTAGTTGCAAATAGGCTTCTTTCCTTTGATATTCTTCTTATTTCCAGCTTGCTTTGATGATTCTCCTCTCTCGATTGTATGAATTCCCTTCTCAATAGAGTCTTTTCCTTTGTAATCGAGTCCTACATCTTTGTTGGGTCTTCTTGTATTCAGTTGCTCATCCAACATATTTGATGCTTCATAACTCTTCTTCAGTGTTTCCTTGGATTTCCTTTTTGTTTCAAGTTCATCAGTCAACCTTGATACTTCAAGTTTCAATGCTTGATTCTCATCATCCTTCAGATTTTCTTCATGATGTGCATAACCTAATTGATCTGACAGATTTTGTTGATTCCCAGTCAACCTTGTGATTTCATCATTCTTTTCAGATACTAATGCTTCAAGCTGTTGTTTTTCTCTTTCTAGATCTCTTACTTTATCTTCAGTTGTCCTCAATGCATCAAGATTTTTAGTCACCTGTGTGCTGAAATGTTCATGTCCTCTTTTCATTGCTTTTAGTTGATCAGTCAGTGCTTTGTTCTTTTCTTTCAGTTGTCCAATCATCTCTTCAGTTTCTTCAGATATACTATTCTCAGATGATGTTTCAATTTGTTCCACTAACTCTTGAGAGTCCTGTAAATCATCAAATAATCTTCTTCTCACTTTCAATGATTTTTGCATTTGTCTTTGCATGTCTGCAATCACTTGATTAGTATGATCCAACTCTTCTTGTAGATACACAATTCTCCGAGATTGTTTGTAGCCTTCCATTGATAAGATCTTTCTCTTTAGGCTGTTAAACCCTTTTCCAAGACTAAAGGTCGGATACCAATTGTTAGGCCCAATATGGAAAGCTAATGTACTGAGAGGGGAGGGGTGAATCAGTACTTCAAAATATTTTATTAATAATAACTTCACTGTTATGCATAAACCAAAAACTGTTGCAACATAATATAAAGTTAAAACAAATAGATAACAATCATACATGATTCACTCCATAACACATATATTTTGGTTACGCAGAAACTCTTGGTTAGAGAGAAAAATTGCAGTGGGAATGGCACCCACAACTTCACTACTGCAATAATAAAGAGTGCTTGGTTAGAGCTACATGTTCAACTATTTATGATAGCTTACCCTGTTAGGAGTATTAAGATCTTTAGATCCACCTTGCTAAAGGATTTTACAACACTTATTCTAAATGTTGCACCTGGTTAAAGGCTTTACAATTTATAGACTTTGTTAGAGTCTTTTACCCTGTTAAAGGTTTCTCTTACAACTTCAAAATATTACAATAAATCATTACAAATATCTGCAACTTTACATCTGAAATCTTATAGCAGATTCTATGTGCTCAAAGTGAGATTACCTTGCTTATAGCATACCTCGGTAACCCATAAAGTAACTCGGTAAACCCTTCTGTTTACTCTGTTCTTTGACTGTTCTCTGAAATCCTTCTCGGTGACCTTTGTGTCTCTGTAACAGTCATAACACCCAGTGCTTTCTTATGTATCACACATGTCTTGCTTCATACACCTCTATATATCTCTCTCTCTATCACTATATTCTTCTATCTAATCTCAATCCATGCTATATAAATAGATCTCTTACGTCTGTGATCTGATTCATTGCTTCGATCTTACAAACATGATTTATCGAATGAATAACCATACAAAATATTTCATTGGTTAGATGACCTCAAAATCATACACAATCCTTAAGTGCAATTTCCAATGTGATAACGGTTCTATGTTCCTCGATCTTGTAACACGTTTCCACATGTGTGTCTAGGTTCAATGAATCTGGTAAAATGTTTCACTTGGTGTATATCAACTTGGTGTATCATTATTGCTGCTCGGTAGATAGCTCGGTGTATACTGGGCTCTATGAATACTTTCTTCTTTAACCGACTATTCTGTGCATACCGACTAAATGTTTTGGTAGAGGTAACCGACTAGAGTATATAGAATGACTTTGGATATAAAATTAATGGCAACTTATTAAGTAGTAACAAGTTCTAATTTTCATCCACAAACTGATGAACAAACAAAAGTAGTTAACCGAAGCTTGGGAAATTTGTTGAGATGTTTATTTGGAGATAAAACCGGAAGTTGGGATTTGATTCTTGCACAAGCAAACTTTGCCTAAAATAATTTAGTAAACAGGAGTACCAAAAGAACATCTTTTGAGATTGTTACCAGAGTACATCCTAGAGGTATATCATAATTAAGAGATATTAGCAGTGAAGACTGGAGAAGTTCAGAAGAAGGAGAATTTGTAGATCACGTGAAGGACTTACATATTCAAGTTAAGAAACATCTGGAGGACATGAACAACAAGTACAAGGAGAACGCAGATGAGAAGAGGAGAAATAAGGAATTTGAAGTTGGCAATGAAGTGATGGTGTAACTGAGAAATGAAAGATTCTCGGTTGGAACTTATAACAAGTTGCAAATGAGAAAGTTTGGACCTTGCAGGATTTTGAGAAAGTTCAGTTTTGGGAACGCATATGAAGTGGATTTATCAGCTAGTCTGAGTATTTCACTTGTGTTTAACATAATGGATCTTTATCAGTATCATGAACCAAAATTGAATGAGGATAGTATTGCAGAATTGGAGAAGCAGTTGTCCTGGAAGAACCAAATTGGATTGAAGACATTTTGGATAGTAGGATTAGGCGTAGTACTCGAAGTAGTTAGTATAAGGAGTATCTTGTGAAGTGGAAGGATAGACCAGTTGAAGATTCATCTTGTATTTCTCAAGAAGAGGTAGACCACCTTGGTTTTCTTCTGACCCCAGCAAAGTGAGAGACTCACTTTTTCAACAACCCCGAATGTCTGATGCAGGAGCATCCTCGGTTCATAGCAGTCTTGCAGCAACAAAAAATACTTCCTTTTTGTTTTGCTTTTTGTTTGCAGTTTCAGCATTTCTTTCTATGTGTCCTGGATTTGGCTCACTAGAACCTATGGAGTTAGATTTTTCTTGAAGACCTGATCATCTTCTTTATTCCCAAAACGTGGAGAATTTGGATCATTTTCAGGCAAGTTATTGCTACTAGTTTTCGAGACAATTTTTCTGTTACCAGTTTCCTGGACCTATTTGCATTGGTGATCTACCTGATACCTTCCATAGCTTGCAGAGCCCTGAGCATTGATTTCAATGTTCCTTAGCATGTGGCCGACCTTTTCTCGTAATATACACTTCATCCTTTGGATTTTTTGGAGGAATTTCTTTGGCGAAGGTCGACCTTGTTGGTTTTTCATGTTAGGTCTTGTTCTTCAGGTTTTGATCCCTTTTTGGGTCGACTGGAACCCCTTGGATCGTATAAATAATTCTAATAGAGAATTAGAGTGTAATGAAGAAGTTAGACTGAGCATAGAAGATAGATCTTAAGATTTCAGGTCCCGGTTGTGATCTATTCTGTATTTTGAGCATGTTTTAGCATACCTGTGAGCCAGTTTCTATTACCCAGTTGTTATTGGTTGGTTGTAATCAATTTTCATGATATAATTCAATATGTTCTGCATTGCCTCCATCATATCCATGTGTTTTCATTGTGTTTACTCTTGCTGACCGGTCTGAACTAATCTCTTTAAGGTCCCTCCTAGCCGGTGACTGCTTCAAAGTTGCTAGATATGTTTGTATTGCTGAAAATGGTATTCATGATTGTTTTGATGTGCAGGATAGTGAATTTGTTGAAAGTAAGGTTGTGGTTGTAGAGGACACACCTCCTTCTCTTAACCCTACTCCTTCTCTCAACCCTACTGCTAATGTATCTATTTCTAAAAGTGATAGTGATGATGATCATGATAATTATAATCCTAATGATTCTTCTTCTAGTGATGATTCTTTTACTTCTAAAAGGAAGCCAAAATGGTTTAAGACTTTGATTCACAAAAGTGATGATTATTTAGCTAGAATGGATAAACTTAAGGCTAGAAGAATAAATTATTGCAATTATGCTTTGATGCCTACTATTATGAATTTAAATGATCCTAATTCTTTTGAGAAAGCTAAAACCCAACCTCATTGGCAAAAAGCTATGAAAGAAGAGTATGATACTTTGCTTGCTAATCAAACTTGGGATTTAGTTCCTTTACCTAAGGTAAAAATCTTGTTTCTTGTAAGTGGTTATATAAAACTAAATTGAATGCAAATAATGAAGTTACTAAATTTAAAGCTAGATTAGTTGCTAGAGGTTTTTCTCAAATTGGAGACTTAGATTATAATGAAATTTTTTCTCCCATTGCTAAAATGCCTATTATTAAACTTGTTATTGCTTTAGCTTCTAATATGAATTGACCTATTCATCAAATGGACGTTAAAAGTGCTTTTCTAAATGGTGATTTACATGAGGAAATTTATATATCTCAACCTCCAGGTTTTGTTAAGGAAGGTAATGAACATTTATTTTACAGGCTAAAGAAATCAATTTATGGTTTGAAACAATCTACTAGAGAATGGTATTATAAGATTAATGCATTCTTTATTTCTCAAGGTTTCATTAGAAGTAAAATGATCCAAATTTATATATTAAACATAGTGAAGATGACATTGTGATTATTATTTTATATGTAGATGATTTAATTCTAACTTCAAGTTCCAATAATTTGATTTCTAAAATTAAGTTTCAACTCAATCCAAAGTTTGAAATGACTGATTTAGGACTTTTACATTACTTTTTAGGAGTACAAATTTGGCAAACTAGTAATGGTATTTTTCTATCTCAGAGTAAATATGCTCAAGATCTTTTAGACAAGTTTAAAATGAATGATGTTAATCATGTTTCTAATCCTTGTCAATTAGGAACAAATTTAATGCTTGATATGAATAATCCTTTAGTTGATGCTACTTTATATAGACAATTAGTTGGAAGTTTAAATTATTTCACTCTTACTAGACCAGATATTGCTTATAGTGTGGGTTTAGTTTCTAGATTTATGTCTAAACCTCAACAAACTCACTTTAAAGTTGCAAAAATAATTTTAAGATATATTAAAGGACCTCTTAATGTTTTTTTATTTTATGATGCAAATTGTGATTTTACTTTAAAAGGATTTACTGATTCAGATGTAGGGGGGATCCTAATGATGGGAAATCTACTTGTGGATATTGTTTCTTTGTTGCTTCAGATGCTATTTCTTGGAATAGTATGAAACAACGGTCTACTTCACTTGGTTCCACCGAAGCTAAATATAAAGGATGCACTAATATCATTAAATAAGCCTTATGACTTAGAAGATTTCTTGAATATTTGAGGCTACCTCAACAAGATCCAACACCTTTGTATTGTGGCAATCAAAGTGCCATTGCCTTGGCTAAGAATCCTATCTTCCATGCAAGGACCAAACATATTGCTCTCCAACACCACTTTATTAGAGAACAAATTGAAGACAAGGAAGTTTCACTTCTATATTGTGAGGGTGAAGATTAAGTTGCAGATATTCTAACAAAGCCACTTTGTAAAGAGAAGTTCCAAATTCATTGTAAAAATCTTGGTTTGATCCCCATTGAAGGGTTTGATGTAAACTCCCCAAGTAAAGCTTAAGGGGGGGTGTTAGAATATTTATTCTTTACTTGGCTTAGGTTTATTTGTATTTAGTTTAGAATATTCCTTTGGAATCCCTACATGTAATTTGTCCTCTTGTACATGTGCGAGGACAAGTCATTTCTTTTATTTTCCTTTATTAAGGAATATTAGTTTATCCTCCTTAAGTGGATGTTGACACATTGCACACACATATTATGAATGGTGGCATTCATAGATTTGGGAGTTACTTTGTATCTCCTTTCCTAATCTCTATTTAAGAGATGCTTCTCTTTTCATTCTTCACTTTTTTGATATCATTGTAATGAGCCTCTCTCTCTCTCTCTCTCTCTCTCTCTCTCTCTCTCTCTCTCTCTCTCTCTCTCTCTCTCTCTTTGCCTTCATTCATAATAAATAAGGGGTTTTTCTTTGCTTTTCCCCTTTCAAAAGCTCTTGTGTCTCTTCTTCAAGTTTTGGGTGATTTCTCTCAAGTTGCTCTCTACTTTGGTAATATTACTTCAATCAATATACTTACTTGGATTTATTTTTCATTTTCTTTCTCTTGTATTTCCTTTCAAAATGAAATACTTAGGAGCTAGTATGTTTATTTTAGGGATATAAATTATGTGTGAAAGAGATAACAATAAAATTTGGTTGGGTCAAAGTAAGTATGTTAAGTTCATTTTATAGTGTTTTAGTAATTTTATTGAGTTTATTTTGTAGTGTTTTTGTATGACAAAGTAGTGAGTGCTCCTATTTCTATGGGGAATATAGTTTTTATGTGACTAGAATACTTTTAGTTTTATAGATATGTAAGACATGAATTATACAACTTATACTAGTGCATTTGGAAGCCTTATGATGTTGTTATGCACTAAATAAAATATTGCTAGAGAAGAAGGGGTCTTGAGCCATTTTATGGCTAATTCTAGATAGGATCAATGTGTAGTAGTGAAGAGTACTTACATATCTTTGTTGGGTACTTCCAAGTATTCTATATGTTATCAAGAGGAAATGTCTCAAGAGACTCACAACACCTACTAGATAGAGATTTGGGCTCAAAGTATGTAGAGTTTGCCAACAACAAAATATCTACCAATGGTTACATATGTTTAGCCTATTTAGTGGTTTGGTAAGTTGGATGAGTAAGTGATAGGCCATACTTATTCTATCCACTATAGAGGTAAGGTACATGATTGATACTCATTCTTGTAAGGAGGCTATTTGGCTTTAGAGAATGGGTTTAAATGTTGCACTAAGAAATAAAGCAAATAACATCCATCGTGATAGTCAAAATGTCAATAGCTTGGGAAACAACCCAACTTTTCATGCATGGATGGAGCACATTAATGTTCTATACTATTCTTTTCATGACAATGTGGAGGATGAGAGGGTTTGTTGGACAAAGTTAATACTTTATATAATATTTTACATGTATTCATAAATCTAGTGAGCATAAATAATTTCATATGGTGTAAAGAGCCTATAATCCTTATAGCCCCTAACTAATAATTAACAATTTGATGTAGTTTCCCCTTTTCTCTTGCAAGGTCTATGACAAGTGGGAGATTTTTGGGATAAATATCATACATTTTGAAATCTTAATGTTTAATTATTGATTATTTTATATTTATTTATTATAACCATATATTTGAGGTATCACACTTACAGTGCACTATCTACCACATGTGGTTTGAATTTGGTAATTTGTATGTCTCTCTTAGTGTGATAGAAGTTGTTAAATGCAAGTATTGAAATTGTAAGACATGTAAGAGTTGCCATTATACAAATGTCATGATGAGAAGGATTTAAATGTGAACTAGGAGAAAGTCAAGCAATGCCTTTTGAAAAAGGAGGATAAGACCAAATAGAGAACCCAAGTTGCAAAGGTCATTTTATTGGACCATAAGGTAACTCACGCGATTTGGGCATTAAAATTTGTGTATGGATTTGGATACATTATTTAGGCTATAGTTTTTGTATATGGTGAAAATGGATAACAATAATATTGAAAGACTAAATGAATTCAACCACAAAACCCTAGCCTAACAACAACAAAGATCCACCATAACATATGAAGATTACCTAAGACAATGCAAATCAAATGAAATCACAAAGATTATACCATCACATGTCCAATAGGGTTTGGATCTCCATTCTTCCTATCTCCATTGATCTTGCTTGATATATTTGCTCTCAGATTTTATGTGCACAAGAGCTCAACAAAGAACGGAAATGTGGTTGTAAGTAGGATCGCATGTAAAAGGCGTAATGTAGTCAAGTGCGCAATTGAGTTAGTCAGTTAGGGTTGATAATGAAGGAAGTATCCTCTTATATAGAAGACACTATATGAAATGGAGGGATAAGATTGAGAGGTGTAAAAGATAAATGGTCGGCTATGATTAGAGGGTAGGTAAAAGAAACAATAATATAATGAGAGGGTAGGTAGTGTATGAATTAAGAGATGAATGACATGTGTCATGGGTAGAAAAGGTTAATGAATTAATTAAATAAATAAAGATTCATTTAATTAAAAGAAGAAGTGGGATCAATTAAATAAATAAGATATTTATTTAATTTAGGAAAAGGATAATTTAAATAAATAAATGTATTTATTTAAATGAGAAATAAGGCTAGAAGAGGATAAATGAGTTAATTAAATAAATAAAAATTTATTTAATTAATATAAGAATTAGGCTCAAGATAATTAAATAAATAAAAATATTTATTTAATTAGAATGTCAATTTTAGGTGTCTACATTTTGCCCCTCTTTGAGACAATGCAGCTTGTCATGTTGTTTCAAAGAAGATGAGATGAACTGATACAAAGTTGCCCCAAGATGGGAATGATATGCCCCCTTGAGAGATTGGATGAAAATGTCTGAAAAGATCTCAGACAATCTCTCGATAAGAAAGAAAGGCTAGAATGGATTGACCGGATAGGATAGAGTGATAGAGTCGTGGGATAATGAAGACTGACTCGGGAAACGAGGGCTAGGGTAGTCTATAAAATAAACCACGAGGGGAATACATCCTCATTGTCATCCACACATCTAAGAGATTAGAGTGCAAAGAGAGAATAGAGCAGCAGCAGTCAGCAGCAATGGCATTGGTGCATAGATTCGATCATGTTCGCTGATTTCAGAGGCCAGCAGATGCAGGAGAGCTGGTAAGTACCTCAAAAACCTCCTTGTACTTTGTCACATTAATTGTTGTCATAAATGCATGCTAGGTAGTGCAATAAATGAGCTTTTGGATAATGTCAAAAATGTCAAAAACATGTAGGTGCATCTGCGATGGTGCCAGGGGCGTCTAGGTTGGCTAGGTGCGTCTGTGTTTGTGCCAGGCAGGTCTATGCTGGGAAAAGCGTTTGTGCCAAATGCGAGTGCGTTTATGTTGTGTAGGCGCATTTGTGAAATGTGGGCACATCTGTGCAGGACAGGCACGTCTGTGCAGAGCAGAGGCACGTCTATGTATTTCAGGCACGTCTGTATAGAGCAGACGCGTTTGTGCAGTCTATAAGCATGTTTATGTCATGAAGGCGCATTTATTTCTTCAAGGTCAAATCAACAGTTCTATGATAAACATACGTTGTCAATTGGATAAGCTACTGAGAGGATACACTCAAGCAGGTCCTCTAGGGAAGACTAGGATAGCAAATAGGGCTAGGATTGACAATTCTGTGATAGAACATACATTGCCAATTATGAAACTACTCAAGAGGATACACTCAAGAAGAGGCCCTAGAATAGGATAGATCGAGGCACTTTGTGATGAATAGGGAGTACTAAGACATATTACTTTTTGATGAACAGGGAGTACCAATAAGAGCAACACTTTGTGATGAACAGGGAGTGCAAATGTGAGCAGCACTTTGTGATGAACAGGGAGTGCCAAACACGTAGTACTTTGTGATGAACAAGGAGTACCACTAGGATAAATAGCAACACTTTGTGATGAACAGTGAGTGTCACTAGGATAAATAGCAACACTTTGTGATGAACAGTGAGTGTCACTAGGATAGATAGCAACACTTTGTGATGAACAGTGAGTGTCACTAGGATAGATAGCAACACTTTGTGATGAACAGTGAGTGTCACTTTGACTGACATGATTGATATGCTTGACTGCAAGAGTACCTGCCTATGCTGGAGTCATGGGAAAGATTCCCATCGACTCAGAGGTTATGACCAGAGCTGACATTCGAGGACAGGGCTGCCATTGAGGTTATGGGTCTAAGATATATTCTATATGTGCCTGAGTTTCGAGCGAACATGGGTTTGCTGCCTACACTTGCTGAGAGGTGGCATTCTGAGACATGCACTTTTCATTTGCCGATCGGTGAGATGACAGTCACCTTGGAGGATGTTTATAGGATACTGAGGATACCGATTGATGGGGAGCTGATACCCTATGATCGAGATGGAGATAGGGAGGCCCTGAGGCGAGTGTTCCAGGATCTGAGACTGGAGATGAGGGCTGGACACGTGGCATGGGACACGATGACCGCGACAGGACTGGCACTACCAGCAGTGTTAGGAGGAGTGATCAGTGGGTTCTTGTGTCTAGACGAGGTGACACGAGGGTTGGCTATGGGCTGGGGGAGCACCTTGGAGACATTGGTTACACAACATACCAGATATGCCTGGGGACCGTGCATACTAGCACACTTATACTATGAGCTGCATCAGTTTGTTTATCATGGATCCGTAGGATTGGGCTGCGGAGTTACATTGTTACAGGTTTGGGCATATGAGCATCTGTCGGTTACCCAATCGATACATTTTAGGGGCAGGGGTCATGGATGCAACTTTGTTCATTTGTACGATATGATTACATCACAGCCACAGATTGGCAAGTTGGAGCATTAGCGTCGAGTCTTGGATGAGATCGACACTGTGATATGGAGGTCGTACCGTGAGTGCAAGTAGTGGGAGGATGATGTAGTGGATCTACCCTATACCTTCTGGAGTATATATCTGATTTGGTGGATGCCCTATGTATTGGAGAGACAGTTGGTTGACAGGGTATGCAGGCAGTTTGGCAGGATCCAGCGGATGCCACAGGGTTCTAGTATGTATGCTCGGACAGTCAGGGATCAGGCACACTTTGGGCCGATGTTGTCGTATGATCAGGCCGTGATGCAGCTGGTAGAGATGGTGCCTATACCATGGGATATATGGCCAGAGATTGAGGATGCGGGTATGGATGTAGAGTACACTGCATATTGGGATGAGCATCCCTTTCCACAACTAATAGACCCAGGGGAGCCGATAGATGGAGATGGTGGGGGGGATGGGGATGATGATGGAGATAGTGGGGGGAGAGGCCGACGGAGGAGATGGGGTGCTCTTGGAGAGAGGAGAGTGGATCCGCGGAGAGAGGGTGGAGAGGAGAGACAGGCTTGGGTGGTGAGGGGTCGCGGTGGATTGCCACTACAGGTGCCAGCAACACAAGGTCCTAGTCAGGTGTAGGGACAGGGACAGAGGTAGGTACAGGTATAGGTACAACCACCAGTATAGGGGGAGCCACAGGGAGAGGCACATGGGGCCAAGGAGGAGGAGGATGAGTTGTTTGAGCTGAGGGAGATCTACTAGGGACAGGGAGATGAGATCCAGGACCTGGAGAGGGAGACAACTAGACTCAGAAGATAGCTAAGGGATACAGAGCGAGAGAAGGATTAGGCCATCCAGCGTTATACTAAGGCTGAGACAGCGCTGAGGGCTGGGAGATAGGCAGCAAAGGACATAGGGGTTGGATATGCCTATGTTTTGCAAGCAAGGGAGGAGATAGGTTATTGGTGAGACCTATACTACGGGGCAGTGCCACCAAAGCACCGGGCGAGGAGCTTTCGTAGACCATCACAGACAATGACTACCACAGGAGGGAGTCATATGAGATAGGCGTCTAGTGGTGGGGTTATGGGTCCTCCACCACCACTAGATAGAGGGGGCAGGAGAGATGATCCTGGGGCAAGTCCTTCTAGGGCTCAGAATCCGTCGAGGCTAGGCAACTCCGAGGGAGGGAGTTCATCATAGCCATAGAGGGCTTCCTATGTATCAGTTTTGTACCATTTTGTATTATGATGTAGACACCTGCGGGTGATTGTAGTCATATGTATTTTGACATCATTGTATCATGACACTTATGATTATATATATGAGATGATTCATCTTTGCGGCAACTATATGCATGTGTACCTATGTGATGAGATGTTTTATGATGTATGTTTATATGTGATGATTATGATATGGATGCAAATATGTATATGATGCAATGCAATGTTTTTTGTTCTTTTATGTTTTTTAAAATGTTATGCAAATGCAAATGTATGAAATGCAGATGGATATGATAATGCAAATGTAAAATGTGCTAACATGTGTTATGTGTAGGATGTGATGTAATTGTGATATCTATATGTATGTATGAAATGCTTATATGTGGTAATGCAGGTGAAACTACATGAGATGCAAATGTTTTTAGCGTGTCATTATACTCAATCATGTGATAGCAGGCTACACGAACTCAAGAAGGACGATGGAAGTCAATCAAGAACGGGGGATGAAAGATAGAAGATATGGAAGTGAAAAGAGCTTCTTGTGCGTTATCATCATTGAGCTTTATTATAGCAAGTAGGTTATGACAATCGAGGCATATGTTCGACCCAGAAAGTCATTATACCTATTTGCATGGAGATAAGACAGTCACAAATAAGGAATGCCCCAGTTCATATGAGACTCTTAGTGTCCTCATATCCTTGGACAAGTCATAGCATTACTAAGAGACAATCCATAGACAGCAAAAGAAAAATAGGTGACGATACCCCATCCTCGCCTTTCTAGTCAAAGACATCCTGGAGATAGAATCCCTAGTCAGAGACATCCTGGAAAAGCTAAAAGACATGTCACCAAAAAGATTAAAAAAAAAAAAACCAAGACTCGACACCAACATCCACTGTAGTCCTCAAGTTTAGTGTCTCTTGTCACTTGTATAAGTCTTATTTGATTGTGGTCACAATGTTTACTTTCACAAAAAGGATAGAGCGCACTGAACCATATGTTGTCTGAGTCTATTGAAAGATTTGATTTGTTGATGCCCATTGTTGTTGTTGTGTCTCATTTGAAACTGACTGAATCCATGAAATTGATACTTTATTGTGGAGAAGATGAAACTTTATTGCAGATTGACGATGCAAGTGTTTCTTTATTGTGGATTGTGCACGGATAGACTGAAGAAAACTGGAAGAAACTGTACTCCTCGAAACATGTGATGTTCTTAGTTCCACACCCATTACTAGACGTAGGATTTGCCTTAGCCACAGATAGGAGCTGATTTATTATGGATGGAAAGGGGTGAAAAAGGGAGGTTTATTATGAATGGCTAACCAATCTTAGGTAGATCAATAACAAGCCATGATGGGAGTGGATAAGTTTATTATGAATGAATAGGTCGTGAGTGTGTGCAATGTGAAAGGATGCGATGGAATCCTGAAGGAGGGAGGAGCAATGCCTCTATGTATGGCGTCGGTGACCTGGTTTTCACCATGGTACTTGCCCAGGGCCCACCGAAGTGGTTTTCACCGTTGGACGAATTTATTTTTATTTACTTTTTTTTTTTTGTCACAAGGCGCCTGTTTGCTAGGTTTTCACCAAGTAGCGATTTTTTTATGTTTTATGATTTTTTTTTGTATTTTTTGAATTTTTGGGATACTCTGGAGAGCTATGTGTAAACCCACGAAGGTGCATGCTATTGATAGGATCCTCCAAAGGTTCACCCTCTGTGGTTGAGAGTTGATATGCACCAGATCCATATGCTGCTGTGATGATATAAGGATCAATATCCATATGATGCTGATGTGTTGATTTTTAGGATTTTCTCTAAAAACCAAGTCACCTACCTCAAATGTGCGAGGCTTGACTTTATGATTGTAGCTGCGACTCATTCATTGTTGATAAGCCTTGAGATTATTAAAAGCAATTTGTCTTCGTTCATCCAATAATTCAAGTTCTTGCAAGTGAGAGACCCTGTAGTCTTCATCACTGATAATGTTTTGCAAAGAGACTCGTAAAGAGAGTAACTCAACCTCAATAGGCAAGATAGATTTGGTGTCATAAACAAGTGAATAGGGTGTAGCTCCTGTAGGTGTGTGGACGCTTGTACAATAAGCCCAAAGTGCGGGATTAAGTTGGATATGCCAATTACGGCCAACATCATAGACTGTCTTTTTCAAGATTTTAAGGATTGTTTTATTAGACGCCTTAGCTTGACCGTTACCTTGAGGATAATAAGGTGTGGAAAAATGATGGGTAATATGGAAGCGGTCACAGAGTTCATGAACATCCTGATTTTTGAAGGGACACCCATTATCAGTGATGATGGAAACAGGAATACCGTATTGACAAATGATATAGTTGAGAATGAATTTAGAAATTTTTTTTCCAATGACTTGTGTGAGAGGCATAGCTTCAATCCATTTTGTGAAATACTCTGTGGCAGTGATGAAGAATTTATGACCATTGGAAGATGGAGGGTAAATCTTGCCTATGAGATCGAGTCCCCACTGACAGAAGGGCCAAGGAGTCGCAATTGGTTGAAGTTCTTGTGTTGGTGCATGGATGAGGTCTCTATGAAGTTGACACTGCTTACATTTCTTGACAAACTGATATGAATCTTTTTCCATATTGGGCTAGTAATATCCAGTCCTGATGAGTTTCTTGGCTAAGGTCAGACCACTAGAATGTGGAACACATATCCCTTCATGTACTTCACGTAATGCAATCTGAGCTTCATCATTTTCTAAATATCTATGAAGAGTTCCATCTAGACCTCGACGGTATAGGATATTGGCTAAAATCATGTATCGAGAAGATTGGCGAATAAAAGTGCGATGTTGGTTATTAGATAGATCAGGAGGTAGGGTATTGTCACGAAGGTATGCAAAAATAGAACCATATAACTGGGACTCGGGACCAACAACACATATCATCTCAGTAGGAGTGATTTCATATGAGGGAACCAAAAGGTTATCCACCAAGAACTCATAGTGGGTCTCATTCGGTGGTAGATCAATTAGTGAAGCAATTGTAGCCATGGCATCCGCGGCTCTATTCTGCTCTCTTGGTATCTGCTCAAAGTCTATCTTCATGAAATGTTGTTTCAAGTCATCCACCATTCTTTTGTAGGGCATTAATTTCTCATCCTTTGTTTGGTAGTCATTAGTTGCTTGATGAATTACAAGTTGAGAGTCTCCAAAAACACGAAGTTCCTGGATCTTCCACTGAATTGCAATCCGTAATCCAGTTGTTAATGCCTCATATTCCGCTATGTTATTAGTGCAGGAAAATGATAATTGATATTATTTTGATATAGAATCCCCTTGAGGAGTTATGAAGAGGATGCCAGCTCCTACCCCATGCTGTGTGTATGAGCCATCAAAGTATAATTGCCAAGGCTTTGCATGTGACACTGTTAAAATGGATTCATCTAGAAATTCTGAAATTAGAGGAACATCATCTATCATGGGAGCATCTGCTAACTGATCTACGATAGCTTGTCCTTTTATTGCTTTTCTGTCCACATACTCGATGTCAAATTCACTCAGAATCATCACCCATTTGGCTAGTCACCCAGTAAGTGTTGCTTTATTGAGAAGGTATTTCAATGTATCGATCCTTGCAACCAACTTAGTCTTATGAGTTAGCATGTAATGTCATAGTTTCTATGAAGCAAAGACCACGACGAGACATGCACACTCAATTGGTGTGTAGTTTAGCTCATATCCCACCAATTTGCAACTAATATAATATAGTGCCTTTTCTTTGCCCTCAGCAACTTGTTGTGCTAAGAGTGCCCCCAGTGCTGTTGAAGTAGCTGATATGTATAGTAATAGAGGTTGGTTCGGAACTAGTGGCATCAAAACTGGTGGATTCAGAAGATAATCTTTGAGTGTCTGGAAAGCTTGTTGACAATTATCATCCCATTTGAATTTGATGTTTTTATGTAGCAAGTGCTGAAAAGGATTACACTTATCTGCAAGTTGTGCTATGAATCTTCGTATGGACTGGAGTCTCCCTTGCAAAGATCAAATTTGACTGATGGTTCATGGTGGTTACATCTCTAGGATGGCCTTTACTTTTGCTGGATCGGCTTCGATTCCTCTTTTTGATACTATGAATCCCAGGAGCTTCCCGTAGGTTACTCCAAAGACACATTTCTTGGGGTTTAATCTTACTTTACACTTTTCCAACCGATCAAAGATGACTGAAAGTATGTCCAAATGTGTATCTCTGTCCACTGATTTGCCCAAAAGGTTGTCAACATAATCTTCCACAGTAACGTGCATGAGATCATGAAAGATAGTAGTCAGGGCTCTTTGATATGTAGCACCTACATTTTTTAGCCCGAAGGGCATGACATTCCAAAATAAAGTTCTCCAAGGACAAGTGAATGTTGTTTTGTGTTGATCCTCAGATGTGATTTTTATTTTATTATAACCAGAGAATCCATCCATCAACGATAACATTTCATGACCTGCTGTGAGATCTACAATCAAATCTATGTTTGGTAATGGGAAGTCATCCTTAGAACAAGCTTTGTTGATGTCTCTGAAGTCTGTACATATCATGATACTATGATCTAGTTTACTGATAGGCACTAAGTTGGAGATCCATTCAGGATAATCAATTGGGCGTATGAATCCGACATCCAATAATTTTTCAAGCTCAGCCTTGACTAATAGTGCCACTTGTGGATGCATCTTTCTCAATTTCTGTTTCACTGGTTTTGCCCCCGGTTTAACTGTCAAATGATGCATTACCAAATCCAGATCCAATCCAGGCATATCAGTGTATGACCATGCAAAGTTGATTTGTCGTTCTGTAAAGAAACTTATAAATTTTGACCTTTTTGACTTTGTCAAAGATTGAGCTAGGAATATGTTGTGTGGAACTTCTTCTGTGCCAATGTTTGTTTTGATAGTCTCCTCTACCAACATGGATGACTTTTCCTCATATGATGCTGGGAGAATGTTGAGCCTTCCATCTTCGGGTGCCTCAGAGAGGTTTTTGCCCTCAAATATGCCCTTTCTTTTTACTTTTTTGGGGTCAGACAGCGCCACAATGTGGTTTTAGCCATAAGACCCTTGGTTTGTTTTTATTTTTATATTTTTGCGACTAGAAGGCCTGACACCCTCACCAAAATATGCCACTCTAATGAGTTCTATAGTGTATCCCGCTTTATGGTCCCCAGGGGGGAGATCATCTCGTATGCCAAGATAGTCAATAAAAGCTTCATCATTTTGGAATGTGTCAAACTGTGTAGGTCCTTCATGGTCCCAGTTAAAAAGTTGGTGGTGAACAAGGGGAAAGCCTTTGATGCCTTTGATGTCTTCGAAGTTAGCAGGGCTAAGAGTGAAGATGTGGTTATATTCAGGTATGTCGAGGTAGTTATCAAGGTCATCGTTGGCACTCTCCTCATCAGTCTTGATCGTGAACAAATCCAAATTATTGTTTGGGATCCTCCGAGGTTGTTTCTTGACCAACTTTGAATTTTTCATAAAATTCCTCTTCTTCTGTGGGTTCATCTGCCTCTCTGAATGTCTCAGTGAGCTCATAGTCACTAGCGGATTTGTCTGAACCCCATTCCCATTCGTTGGAGTCTGTGGAATAGTGATTCTCTTGTTGAATTTTGGTAGCTTTGATTTGTAATGCTTCTTTTGTCCTTTGAGTGTGGACCTTGGAAGTCATGAAACCAAGTCCCTTCAAGCGTTCCTTTTTGAATGTCAATTCAGGTTGTAAAGGTTCAATGATGCCTTCCTTTTTTAAGCCAAGAGGGCTTTTGCCATCATACCCAAATTTTTGTAGAATCTTGAACCCTTTGCCATACTTTTCACATGGTATGCTAATGTGATCTTGTGTGTCATTTTCAAGGTCTTTGTAAAGCTTTTTGTATAAGTCTTCCTCTTCCAGTTCACCCCATCTTTGAAAGATAGTAGGGTCCCATTTGAGTATAATGATAGATATCTGCTTATTAGGATGTGGTCTTCCATATTCTTTTGGTGAACTCATTACTTGTTGTAAGCACATGGTTTGATTCAAAGTGTATTCACCCATGCCCTTTTCCTAAAATTTCCCTTTAAGCTCACCTTGTTTTGATGTTGAAGGTTTTAATGATTCAGGATCAATGTATGCAAAAGAAGGGACAACTTCCCTATTACTTGGAATGATCATCTCAGTTTTCGGTCTCAAGTTATTGCAGTATATGTATGGATTAGGATCACCATTAATTGTTATTTCAACTCCATTGTGAGGAAATTTAATGCATTTGTGGTATGTAGATGGGACTTCCCTCATTTCATGAATCCATGGACGCCCTAGTAATATATTGTATGTGAGATCTAGGTCTAGGACTTGACAAACCACATCCTTTGTAACTGGCCCAACTCTGAGAGGTAAGGTAATTGTGCCCTTGGATGAACATTCTTCATCATCATATGCTTTGATGGTAATTTTGTTTGTAAAATTTACAGCTTTATCAGAATATCCCAATTGTTTAATAGTGCTCAATGTACAAATGTTTAGACTAGCTCCTCCATCTATTAGGACTTGTTTTATTCGATGTTTGTATATGAAGGCTTCGATGTGTAAAGGTGCATTATGTGGTTGACTTACGAAGGCATCATCAGCTTCTGTGAATGTAAGGGAGTGTGGAATGGAAAGGTATCCCACCATGGCTTGAAACTGGTCCACATTCAGATCAGTAGGGACAACAGTGTCTCTCAAGATTTTGTCAAGAATGGCTTTATGTGCGGGGGATATACATAAGAGCTCAAGGATTGAAATGAGTGCGGGTGTCTTCCCTAACTGTTCTACAAGGTCATACTCAGGTTTGGTTGATGAGGAAGAAGTGTTTTTAGCTGGAGCACCTTGCAAAGTGAATTTACCTCAATGAGTTGTAACATTACATTCATAGGTAGGTTCGGAAGAAGATCCAATGCCTTTTAGGACAATCTTGGGTCTTTGGGTAGAATTCTCAAGCGTTTTGTTCTTGATGATAATGGTAGAGACATAATTGTCCATCGAGATGTGATTGATAGTTGAATCATAGTTATAAGATGCTTTGCTATAGTTGGTTTGGTCATCTGTGGCTGCAGCTTTTCCCTTGTCATGCTTTGGGAATGGTTCCTTAAACATCTCATGTTCTTGATTGGATGAGTGTCCTTCAATCTCAATGTCACCTCTATCAATAAGATCTTGTATGATGTTCTTCAGTCGATGACAATTTCCTATTTTAAGACCCTTTCTCTTGTGAAATTCACAATATTCATCATCATTCCACCAATTTGGTTTGACCTTTGGCTCATATGGAGGAAAATCTGGAATTGTGATTACTTTGTTTGCCACTAGCTTCTTGAAAACTGACTCAAGTGGTTCTCCCAATGGGGTGTACTTCCTTCGTGATCTAGAAGTTGTTTGAGTATTCACTTGATTGTTTGTAGAGCTTGATCCAGAAAAATAATTTTTGGTCATACCGTATTGGCATCAACAACATCATCATTGACTATGTTCTTGTTTTTGTTCCAAAATCTTGGCTTATCTTTTCCTTTAAAGTCATCTTTGTTTTCCTTGAATATCTTAATGACTCCTTGTTCAATTAGGACCTTTTCTATCGCTAAGCCTTTTTCAATGACGTCCTTAAAAGTGGACAAACAAGCTTTTCTTAGGTCATAACCAATGTCCTTGTTAACATTCTGGGTGAACATCTCTACCATTTGTTTTTGTGGAATTTCACAAGAGCATCTGCTGGCTAGATTTCTCCATCTTTGTAAAAATGATGAAAAAGATTCTCCATCCTTTTGCTTGGTGTTGCACAAAGTAGTGACTGATATGTCTATCTCTATGTTGTATGAGAAATGTTGGATAAATGCCTCTGCTAGATCACCCCATGACTTAATTCCAGGTGGGAGTTGAGAGAACCATTTCATAGCTTGATCACCTAAGCTTTGTGGGAATAATCTCATCAAATATGTCTCTTCTGCTACTACCTCAATGCAAGCTGTGAAAAATTGTCTTATGTGTGCCTTAGGATCCCCTTTGCCTCTCTATTTATCAAACTTAGGTGTCACAAAATGTGTAGGAAATGGAGGCATTGGAATGCTTTTGTCAAATGGATAAGGACATATGTCTCTCATTGTGTATGTTGGCTTTGGTGTATCTATGTCCTCCATTTTCTTTTGTAAGTCCTTGATTTGTTGTTCCAAATTGTTCTTAGGTGGAGACCGACTTCTTGGACCATACCCCATGCTTGAGGCACCAATTGGAGGAGGAGCATGTTGCATATATTGATCATACACATGTTCATATGGAGGAGGTCTATAATGATGTTGTGTATATGGACCACTTGGTATAGAGTCATGATGAGGAACGAAATATCTGCTTTTTCCATGTATACCATACTCTACAGGCATTTCATGAGTTTGTTCTAGTGTGTTGCCCCCAAATTTGACGTGGGGTTTCCTTGTGTCCAAATTTTGAGCATACCTTTGAATATCCAATTGCTTTGGTGGTTGATCCTTAGCATTGGTATGTGATTGAGCATATTTTTTTGCATAAGACTTCCATATTGGTTTGCGAAGGTGAGTATCATATGCTTGACCATGTGTGTATGGGACCTCTGGTTTTTGAAACAAAGATGGTGGTGATTCAGGCACCATATGTGGTCCTTTATTTCCTCCACTATTAGGCCTCCTTTGATCCATGTTGGAGTGAGTTTGTTGCAAAGGTCGATTTTCCATTATTTGAGACATGTCAAAATCATGAGGGATCTTGGTTCCACTTTGTGCCATCACTTGTAGAAAGTATTGTCTATCTCTCCTCATTATTTCCTCAACCAATCGATTGAAATGGGGATTCATAATGGTGTCTTCCACTTCTGCTGAATGTATGAAAAAGTTGTCCATATTGTCATTGTGTGTATCATTGTTGTTTGTAGTGTCCATGTGCTCAACATTTGGAATGTTTCTATAGACATCCATGTTAGGTAATGTAGTATGATCAGAATTGAAAAAGATATCATTGTCATACTCATAAGAACTCATGTTTGTGGACTCTTGAGCCTCTTTAGCTTCTCTCCTAGATTTTTGGGAACGAGTTTCAACCATGAACTAGGTATTGACTAAGATGTGTGAGACTAGATGAAAATGGAAAGAGTATGGAAGACCAAGAGTTGGATGAAATGTAAATGAATCTGAGGTGTACTTGCAATGTCCAAAGTGTAAGACCAAGTATGTATGTAGTAGAGTAGGTGTGACTTCCAAAGAGATGATAGTTTATCTTGATGAGGTAAGTTTACCTTGACTCCAAGTAAGACCAAATGAGACCCAAAGGTGATAGACATTGATGAGGGACCACTTAGCAAAATGTTGTTGCATGTAGTGTGTTGACAAAGTATGATGAGGACAAGCAAGTGACCTTTTGACTCAAGTTTAGACAAATGTGAATGTAATGTAAGGTGTAAAGAAATGATGGACTTTGTGAGACCCAAAGATAGGTTGAATGCTAGATGAAAACCTGGAGAAATAACCTAGGAAGCTCAATAAGTCTGAAACTGACTGTTCTTGTTTGCTGAATTATGAAAGTTTTCAATCCTGAACACAGACGTGCCTGTATACTTCATAGACGCACTTAAAGGACACATACACTATTCTGTCAAACACAGACGCGCTTAAATGACACAGACGTGGTTCTATCAGACACAGACGCGTTTCTAAGATGTTGCAATGTTGCTCAAAAGACACAGACACATTTCTGCCCTTCATAGGCACGTTTAGATGACACAGACGTGGGTCTGTCAAACACAGATGTGTTTCTGCAAACTTTGTGCAATTTTTCCAATCTGTGAAGTTGCTTGTTGTGACCAAATCTGAATGTTTGACTATTTTTTTTGTGACAAGATGACACAATGTTGATGAGGACTCAATGTTTGCAAGTGTTTAGACTCCCAAAATGACTCAAAGACAAGTGTGTTGTTTGATGTAAAATTGTTTTGCATACAATTGAAGACACAAAAGACACGTTGTTTTGGTGTTTGGTCTTGAATGTTTGATTGTTCAAAATAAGACAAGCACAATTCTTATGGTTGGCCAAGACAATAGTTGCTGATCCCACATAGAGTTTCCCCCGAGGCTACGCTATTCAGAGCGGATACTTAGATGCTTGACCCCATTGGCTCCACCCTCGGCACTCACTTCTCAGGGAAGCCAAGCATCAGTCCCCATGAAAACTCCTCATGGCGAACTTTGTATCTCTACTAAGAACCGTATGTGTGTGGGCCGCTACCAGAGGTCCGACCTCCTGCCCCAACAACTAGAAGGATTTTGGCTTCTAAAACAAAAAGGTGCTAGTAAGGGCATCTACTCGTGTGGCCATACATGCGACACTTTCAGCTCTGTAAATACAGAAGGCTCCCAGCTGGTAGGGGTTACGCCCTACAACTGATCAAATAAATTTGATCAAACAGGTTTATGGGGAGACATAGTGTCGGTATGAACTAATCAGCACACGCTATCCATAGTTTTCACGATGGATACAGTTGTTTATAGTGGTTCGGAAGAAGATGGCTTTTCTTTTGCTACCACTTGGGTCATTCTCTCCTCACTAGTAGTCCTAATGACCACATGGGGAGACAGGCCCTCTAAAGATTAAACAAAAAGAGCCTATTGCTCAAGACACAAAAGACAATGGTTCAATTTTAGTGCACCAATTGAAGTGTTTGCTAATCTATGAAAACAAGGCACACAATAAAGATCAAATACCCTTGCCAAGGACCTGCAACAAAGATCTATTAGTAGTTTGGATTGTTTGAAATAATCACCCCTTCCTGCAAGCACACAAGTTAGGTAAATTTTAAATCCAAAAGACTTTGTGAAAATAGGGGCCTTCAACAAAACGATTTTGCTTTCAAGACAAACTGCACCAATTTCATTAGCTAGATCTGAAAATGTTAGCCCAAAATAAACCAGATCTGAAATCCGAATGACAAAAAACTGAATCAATGAAACCAAAAAATGTAACAACCGAACACAAACGCAGTTGTCACAGACATATACACTGTTAGAACACACAGACGCGCCTATATCTGACACAGATGCTGCTCCCGAATGCAGACCCATTTTCCTAACGCAGATGCGCCTGAAGACTTCACAGACGCGACTATGGAATACAAACATGTTTCCTGAAATCTGCAAAAAAATAAAATATTATCGAAGACGCAGACGCGGTTCCAGATTTCACAGACATGGCAGAAAATCAAAAAACGCGATCCGAAACTGTGTAGACGCGAAATATCCAAATGTTGTCGGAAATGTCAAATCTGCAACATCACAACAACAAAAAAAAATCTACAACAAAAGATGTTAAATGCAAAAGGGACAAGAGTCCCACCGGGCATGCCAAAATGTATATGGTGAAAATGGATAACAATAATATTGAAAGACTAAATGAATTCAACCACAAAACCCTAGCCTAACAACAACAAAGATCCACCATAACATATGAAGATTACCTAAGACAATGCAAATCAAATGAAATCACAAAGATTATACCATCACATGTCCAATAGGGTTTGAATCTCCATTCTTCCTATCTCCATTGATCTTGCTTGATATATTTGCTCTCAGATTTTATGTGCACAAGAGCTCAACAAAGAACGGAAATGTGGTTGCAAGTAGGATTGCATGTAAAAGGCGTAGTGTAGTCAAGTGCGCAATTGAGTTAGTCAGTTAGGGTTGATAATGAAGGAAGTATCCTCTTATATAGAAGACACTATATGAAATGGAGGGATAAGATTGAGAGATGTAAAAGATAAATGGTCAGCTATGATTAGAAGGTAGGTAAAAGAAATAATAATATAATGAGAAGGTAGGTAATGCATGAATTAAGAAATGAATGACATGTGTCATGGGTAGAAAATGTTAATGAATTAATTAAATAAATAAAGATTCATTTAATTAATAGAAGAAGTGGGATTAATTAAATAAATAAGATATTTATTTAATTTAGGAAAAGGATAATTTAAATAAATAAATGTATTTATTTAAATGAGAAATAAGGCTAGAAGAGGATAAATGAATTAATTAAATAAATAAAAATATTTATTTAATTAGACATGTCAAAATTAGGTGTCTACAGTTTCCAATAAAGGTTTTAGAAACCTCTTAGAATTTATGGTTTTGCTATTGACTACATATTGAGTTATTTGACGAAGC
The DNA here is from genome assembly GCF_030272615.1 of Cryptomeria japonica. Lineage (NCBI taxonomy): Eukaryota > Viridiplantae > Streptophyta > Pinopsida > Cupressales > Cupressaceae > Cryptomeria > Cryptomeria japonica. The sequence goes on along the minus strand of NC_081405.1, from coordinate 27,147,112 downwards.
TATAATGATATGTAATTATAGATATTATTATGCTACCATAATGTCTCTAGAACTATATGATTATGTGATCTCATATGAAACTCCGAGATTGATTGTACTATAATTGATTTTAGTAATAATATATTAGTTCAATTTGAAAGATAATTTTTTTCTTCTTATTTAAAACTATCTAATTTTCTTTACTAAATTACTCTCCTCTTTAATTAATTGTGAGAATCTTATTCAATTCTAACAACCCTACGTAGACCATAAAATAAAAAACCATACTTGTTGTTTCTAGAAACCTCATAGAATGTTTATCTTCTTCTTCTTATTATTATTAAAATTTAAATTTTCCACGTGAAAGAATAATGGCTTGCCTTGTAACTATGGAATCTTAATCCAATTAAAAAATTGCAAAACAGTGAATGCAGACAAGTCAAACATGTGCTTCTAGACAAAAGTCCCCTACTTTAATGCCGTGTTATATCATACCCAATATAATACTTTATTATGACTTAATAAAATATTTCTATTTCTTTGTTTGAAAAGAAAAATAGTTGACTCCCATATTTAACCCAATAGACAAGCAACCAAAATTGATCAAAATAAAGGTTAATTTAAATACATTTTTAACTCGTCTAATGTAAGATAACTACCAATCTTTATAGTATAATATAATTATTAAATATATATATATATATATATATATATATATATATATATAGGGGAATTTATATGCTTTATTATGACTTTTTCTATGGTGTAATAATTACAATGGAAGGGACCCGTAAGTGTTAAATGTTGTTAATGCCCTCGGGAAAGAAGCCAAATACATTGGTCCAATAATATGGAATATCTTATAAACCACTTTTATCAATGTCTAATAGTCCAAACCTAACATTTTATTTTAATTAAAAGTTAAGTCAACTTTGTTTGATATGTTTTTCAGATTAAGGTTTGTTTTTTTTTAAATAATTTGATCTTTGTTTAATATGTTGACTTAAATTTTGTAAAGGATTGGGATTGAAGAATCACATAAATAAATATGCATTGAAATGGGATATGCATATTTAGTTTTAGAATCAGTTTTTAAATGTAATGTGGTGGATGTTATTTTATGGTTCATTTATGTATCAATTTCTTAGATTCTATCAAATGATTATTGATAGATTAAAATATTCATGATACATATTTTTAGATTGGTTCTACATGTACAAAACTAATATTTGTGTCCATGTATTCAACCTTTGGGTATATATTTGATCTCAATTTTTGCAATTCTAGTCAAATGCGATACGTTCACCTTGCCTCTTGGAATCTATGTTTATAAAACAACTAGTGTTGACAAACATCTTTCTGGAATTTTCTTGGTAGGAATTTTTTCGCTTGGTGAAACCTCTAAGATCCAATTTAGCTGCATCTAACAATCATGCAATATTTCTAGATGTGTAAGAAATGATGTCATGTTGATGATATGCTCTAAAGATAATGTAATGTGTATTGGGGCAAATAATGTCTTTCTATGAGACCAGATAATAAATTAGGAGTTGTCCTTTATAGAATGCCCTAACACACAATATAGAATATTTTATGCTCAAGTCAAGAACTAAGAACTTTTAAGAACTGAATTAGCTTGGACCCAAGTTTAAAATCATTTGAACATGAAACTTCAAGGGTCAAGCTCAAATTATCAGATTGAACCAAGTTCATCTCTATGCATGTGGATTAGACCCAAGACAAGGAACAAATAATCTGATGATCAAATTTAGACTCTTGGGATGTATGTGGATTCGACCCAAGATAAGGAAACATAATACTATGTGGAGAGTTTACAAACAAATTGAAACACTAAAAGACCTTTCACATAAGAGAGAAGAAATGAAAATGATATATGTCAGTAATGGTACAAAGCATTCAAGATGGATAATGTACAAGATAACCCTTGTCTATATACGAAAGGGTGAGACATAGGACAAAATAGGATTATGAAACATCATAATTGTATGACTTGAGACAACTTAACCAACTAGGTGCAAATAGGCCTTAAAGGGAACTAGTTAGTTGTTGAACATAATTCATACTAATGCCACTTTATGTGCAACTTAGGGAGGAAGAAGAAAAGACTAAAGTAATCAAGGATGGTTCTTCACAACAAGGCTTGATGAGATACCCATGTACACAAATATCTCAAAAATGGAAAAAAGAACAAAACTTGTAGCTTGAGAAACTCCTTCACAAAAGAGAGAAAACATGTACAAGTGAAGACATGATGACCCAATATGACCCTCAAAGACAACTCCTTTCAACCCAATCATTAATCATAGGTAAAGATAATAAGGCAATGCCAAAGGTTTAGTGAAAGTATTTACAACTTGAAAATCAATAGAAAAATACTCAAGTTGGGAATATAATTTTGGACGAGTTTCTAAATGAGTTATGTGTAGATCTCGATATGCTTTGTCTATTGATTCTTCATTGAGTTGCATGAAATATGAATGACACTCTAATTATCACACCAAGTGGTAGTTGGATGATCAAGAGGAAACAAAAACTTGGTTATTAATTATAAAAGAAAAATAACCTCCTTGTTAGCCAAAACTAAGCTCTAATAGTCAACCTCTATAGATAGTACAATTATTTTTTGCTTTCTATAGGATCATGCAATTCAATTGGAACCATTGTAAAATACAAAAGTAGAAGTAAACCTCTAATCATCAAATTCACTAGTATAATTTAAGTCAATGAATTCCATAATTTGAGAAGTTCTAATGTGTAGTACTGTTGAAATATGAAATGACATATATATGCCTCAAAATATGCTTGGATATCTTTTAATGAATCCCATGAGGCTTCTAAGAGAAATGGGAGATAAGTCCTATTAAAAACACCCCAAGACTGAGAGGGGGGGGGATGAACTAGTCTTGATCAATCACTTAAACTTTATTTATCAAATCCACATCAATTTATCATTAACCTTATCAACAACAATGAAAGATAAAAACAATGAACATAATGCACAAGAGAACAACATATCTACATGGAAAAACCAAAGAGGGAAAAGCCATGGTGAGAGTTGACTCACAATATATGAACAAGATTACAATAATTATTTTAGGCTCACTGCCAAGGAATCTCATTGCTCTCAAAAACAAATGTAGGCTAAGGTGCACTACCTTAGGGAAAGATACAAGTGACTTGCAGGCTGAGTCTCACTACCTCAAGGCAAGATACAAAGAACTTGTTGAGGAAACTCACTATCTCTGAGAGGTACATGAATATATGAATCAAGATGAATAAGCCTTTAACAATACTACCTCCAACAATCTCCAAGTATGAAGCTTCCCTTGAACCTCTATCTCAAGCAACCAACTTGAAAACAATCACCACACATTGCCTCAACTTCACATCACATACACTGCATTTGATATGATCATGAAAGCGCATACACATATATGGTCCACACACTCATGCCACACATTCACACTAATTTGATCATCTATATATAGCTTCCTTTTCATCACAAAATATCAACTAGGTTGGATAGAATAGGGGACAATCATAAGTCTAGATAAACTATGTAGTACATAACTAGTCTGCCCAAAAACATATATTCTAGATAAATAAACCCAATGCAAATCCCCACACACCAAGGTAGGACCCAAATACAACATAAAACTGTTACAAGTGTGGTTGATATTGCACCAAAAGATCGACCTGTTAATGCCCGATACAACCACTAGACATAGAATCCACAGGAGGTGGTTAAGCCATGTCACAAACCCGAGTGTTGCACTGCACAACACAAGGAGACCAAGGGCGCACACCTTGCAACAACCCCCCCCAACACAAGTGAGGGGTTTGAACCTATGACCAAGCTCTGATACCACTTGTTACAAGTGTGGTTGTCATTGCACCGAAAGATTGACTTGTTAATGCCCGATACAAACACTAGACCTATACAATCCACAGGAGGCGATTAAGCCACGTCACAAACCTGAGCGCTGCGCTACACAACACAAGGAGACCAAGGGCGCACACCTTTCAACAAACAAAACCTCCAACAAAAGTGAAGACACCCAAGGATACATTGCAAGAAAGAGAACAAATTTTGTCAATCAAACCAGAGCATTTACCTTGAAATATTAATACTAGACACAATGCAATAACAAACATATCATTATAGGATCATGCAGATAATGTAAGGATGTTATAGGATTGCTTAGGCTCGGCTTTACTACCCAATACTCACTCCAATAATATCATAAAATGTGCCTCTTTTATTTATTCTTCACATATCAAACACTGAGTTTTCACTTGAGAGCATTGGTTGAGAATTTGTTTTTGGAGTGAGCCTATTTTTATGTTTACCATACTATTATAATGATTTACCCTTGACATTAAGTTATAAAATTTTTTTTTGGAGCATCACAATAATTTTGATAATGAATATCTTCAATATTGGAGACTATTTTCCTTATTTTTGCTTTAGCTTAGAACATGCCTTATGTTATTTTTAGATACAATTACCTCCTTTTTCTCTCTAATTTGCATACATCCTTTTCCATACCTTTCATACCTCTCTCTATCCATTTTCTTCATTCTTCATAGTCATCTTCTTATCTTTTTCATCGCTCATCTTCCCCTTCCTCCCTTTCAAGCCTTAATACATCCTAGCTTAGTATTTCTCTCCATTCTTCTATTAGCTATCTTCACAATCATTGTAAATTAATATTTTCCATTCTCTTTTTTTTTCTTTATATCACCAATCTCTCTTTTATAAATTCTTCTTTCTCCATCCCCTAAAATTCTAAAAAATATTTTCCTAAATTAGCGGTTTCCCTTTGTGTTTATTCCATTTTCTATATTTTATGTTTCCATCTTGATTTGGATTAAGGCAAAAAGAGGTTTTGAAGGGTCCCCAAAACCCTTTACAAAATGATTCTAAGAGGTATAGAATCAAATAAAAACATCCAAAACAAAACAGGCTGCAAGGATAAGCATAAGAAACAATAGGCAAAGAGACAAGAAAAGCCCAGTCGGGCACAAAAAGACACCAAAAAGACCAAACCTAGACTCAAACAGATCCAACAACCAGAAAACAGAAAACAACCCAATTACATTAGGCTTCTGAGGGTCTCAGCAACCTCAACCTCAAGGGCATTCATGGTGTCAGCAACAACCTTCATAGCTTTGTGATCCACATTCTGAATAGCCGCCTTTTTCTTTGTGTTCCCATTGGTCCTTATGCAGGGTCCTTCACCACCTTGAGCCACCTCAGCATTATCCCCAATAATAGCAACAACCCTACCCGACTGTTCCAGACTATTCACCATGGTATTCATAACCATTGCAGACTGTTTGACAATTTTGTGACTGCTTACCATAATAGTCTGTTTCCATCTTGTTATTTTTATCTTTCTTTTACCTTTGAACCATTATTGAGTCTTTGTTGTTCGTTTTCATTTTTCATTCCATTGCACTAACCTAACTTTGGACAAGCAATTTGTCTAAGTATAAATTCATATTTTAGTATTTTATCTATATTTTATACTAGGTGGAAAAATAATTGATGTAATAAAAACAAAGGGGTTAAAATATAACCAAATCTTATAGGATACTCAAAATTAACATTCACACAAATACATAATAGAAAAAATGCTAAACATAAAATATTTTATTAAATTTATTTATCTTACTATAACTTACGTAATACATTTTGATACAAAAATATTTCCTACAATGTACTCTCACTCACCCAATAAGGCTTTCAAAATAGCTCACATTCACATTCAACACTCTTCTCCTAACAATCTCATTTTACGTTTGAGTTATTTTTAAATATTTTATAATCCTTCTTGATATAGTTCTAGTTCTCTTCTATAGAGGTTTCAATCTAGATATGTTAATAGAGAGCTTATTAAACTAAGAAAGTCTCCTACACAATATTCACTACTAGATATAACTTTAGATTGCCAGAACTCTATTTTTTAAAATATTTCTTTTATTTTTTATTTTCTTGATTATGTCGATTTCCTCTATAGTAACCCTTTTTATTTTTCTTTTGATTTTTGATTTCTTGATCATCAACATCTATACTTTATTTTATTTCAATTTTTTAATTAATTTTTAAACTCTTTTTTGGCACCTATTTCCCATGCAACCTTGTCATTTATTTTTCATCTATCAATTCTTCAAACTTCTTTGTCTTTTTGTCACCACATATTCTTTTCCCTTTATTGACCAAATTTAAATTCCTCTATATGTCTATCACCCATCTTGTAGTGCCCTTCCCCAATCCATCCTTTATGATAGGTTATGTTAGATACTTATGGACTTGCTTTAGACTCTTATGTCAAGACACTTTTTGGTGACTTTTGATACTTTATGTTTCTATATTAGATGATGTTATACTTAGGACTATGATGATGTTAGGATTTATGTTTGGTTATTTACATTTACTTATTATCATGTGATGTGGTTTATATTTATTAATTATGATGTGTTTGCCATTTGCTAACCCTTATTTCATGCTTACATTAGATGTCGATGATGTTGATGTTATTTATCATGTTATATTTTTGTTATGATGTCTTACTATTGTGGATGTGAAAGGGATGATCTCACATCACTCATATATGAGCGGGGTGTGATGATGCAATTCTCTTTCACCTTCTTGTGTATCTTATGTTTATATATATGTTGTGTATAGACGTTTGGTGTTATGCAGGATGCAAATATATATATATAAAGAGAGAGAGAGAGAGAGAGAGAGAGAGAGAGAGAGAGAGAGAGAGAGAGAGAGAGAGAGAGAGAGAGAGAGAGAGAGAGTCTTATAATATTATATTAATGTTATTTTATGGAATTAAATTATTTTGAGAATTTATATTTATTTATGGATTTAATTATTTATTTTATATTTGTTGGTTAATTTGGAGTGGTAACTTGGTAATTAATTATTATATTCTTTTTCTTTTGAATGCGGATAAGGAGTGATGTTGTGTTTGCATGGGAAGTTGCTAACTGGGTTCTCATTCGAGAGGAAATGATGTTTTTTTGGTTTTGCATGTATTTTTGGGGTGGTTTTTCTGAGTTTTTTGGGGGAAAAGGTGGTTTTTGGCTCAAGTGGCTACTAAGGGATCTCATTGAGAGTTGATTAATCAAGTCATAACATTAAATTAAATAGACTGGGTTGAGTTGAACACACATTAATAAAATAATTGTTGGTTCCCCAGTCACACCTCATGTGCTCATATAGACAGAGGATGAGATCTCATGGCCTGGAGTATTCGTTTAGATTCAGGATGAGATTGGGAAGGCCTACGTGGCAGATCAAGCTTCCTTGCCTTCATGGAAGGATTGTTTGGTTCTGCATGTGCATTAAATAAGCACCGGGGTTTGAAGTTCGGAGAGGGGTCATACTACCATGGAAACCCATGTTGATGGCATGTGATGACACTCTTCCTTATGTGTCTCCTAGGACCATAACCTTTGTGATGTGTGGAAGCCTTTGGTGAGCTTGTATTTTATAGTTAAGCCTATGTCTTGTGGTGTATCAACTCTTGTGTATGTTTATTATCTATCAATGTTTGTGTTCGCTTGGATGTGTAGGTTTCGACCTAGGTCAAGTGATGTGTGAGGGGCCTCATGTCATTCTTTGGAGCATGGGGCATGGACCTTTTTGGTTCCACATGGTCGGGTGGTTGACACCTTCTTCCACTAGGATTTGGTGGTTGTTCATGAGTTTTGGTGGTTGTTTCTTCCTCTATTTAGTTCTAGTGCTATGGATTATGATGAGAATGTAATCTCTGATATATGCAAAGATTTATCTATGTACTTGTATTTGTATACCATTCATGTGATCATTGTAACAAGGTATCTTGTAAGTAATGATTGATGTATATCTGTAATATAAATTATGCATAAGACGTAAGAAATAATGTAATATTGTTATCATATGTCTAATCTATGTGATGATGATAACAATTATAATATAGGAATGGTTAGATTCATTATGTTTGCAAGAGTTGACAGGTTAGGAACATTTGATATTGGTGCTTAAAATGAACATAGTATCCTAGAAGTGTTAGTTATGAAACATCTCATGATTATCTTCTATGGATTAAAATGGGTACTTTCACATGTTATGTATAGAGATAAGACATTAGTTTAAGTAGGGAATGATTCATGTAACCCTTAGTTGATGCTTTATCAGTAATGACGTTAAGAACCTTAGAGGATGTAAGCTAGTTGTTAGAGTTTATTCATGCTTGAACATTGGTGTTAGGTAATCATGTTTGTGTAAATGTATATATTTCCTTAAAGTTTAATGTGATCTTTTATCTCTTTTTAAAAAATTTTTATCTCTAAGATGTTTAGTTAGGTTTTTAGTTGATTTATTTCTCTAGGGTTTCTTGGCAAGTGTTACACATCTCATGCACCAATTTTATCCAATAAAATTAAAGCTTCACATCCATTCAATCTCTTCATGTGTGTAGCAAAAAACTATGGTCATTACTTGAAATAACCAAGAAGTTTGAATGAACACACTCATGTGTTAAATATAGTTTAGAAGATGTCAACATACATAAATAATTTGGAAAAATTTGTATGAAATCAAAAATCATTAATAGAAAGACACATCTAGAACACAAAATTACAAAAATGATTATAAAATAATTTAAATTCATCAAAATTAATCGTTTCATATCAAATTAGTTGAAAAATATGAGATTTTCTATTTTTGGCATAATATTCTAAAATCCTAATCAAAACATGAATATTAATATAATCTTCAATATTGACTTCCCATCAAAATTTCCCAAAATAATTCAATATTGATTTTCCTTGACTAACTCTATCACCACATGTATTAACTTTTCCACAAATTAGTGCTCAACACCTTGTTGATGAAAATAATAATAAATTCCAATAATAAACTTGATCTCACTAAAGATTAAAATATGGATATAAAACATCTTTTAGTGAAATAATGGATGATTGGTAGCCTATGAGATAGTTTCATGACAACTCCATTATAAACGTTTATATTGCATAAAAAAAAATTAATTATTTTATCTTATCAACACAACAGATCACTTTGCATTAATATTAGCTATTCTCCCTATCAAATGTACATACCCAAAATAAACCTTTAAATGTAAGCTTCTTGAAGGTAAAATCATAGAATCTTAGGAATAATGCATCATCTTAAAGTATCTCATTTAAATGTATGGAAATGAGATCCTAGGCATATGGATCCAAAATAAGATCTCATATCTCCATTACATAACATTAAAAACATAACTAGGTTTAGCTATAGTCCTAATGAAAGAATTGAACACTGCGGGTTTATGATTCTTTTGTTGCAATAGATTTAATATTGTGAAGTGTGTGTGAATGAACTAGATCACTTGATAGTAAATTCATAACTTTTAACAATAACAACGAAATACAGAACTAAAAACAAACATTGTAAGCCAAATATAGAAATAAGATACAAAGAGGAACCTATAGCTAAAATCTGGAGTTGAAAGTTTTGGACACATTTGAAGGGTGCCTTAGTCCTAAGGGTGTCCAAATTGATAGAAAGGTTAAAAAATGTAGTCAGGTTTTCGTATAAGTTTGGTTTCTAGAATTCAAGCAAAAAAACATCATACATGATTGGAGGGCACCCTAGTCTAGGGATTTTCACCTTTTTGAAGTTTGGAATTGTCTATCTCACTCTTCTTGACACTCTTGTAGCCTCCTCTATTGTCGACTCTGAACCTGAACAGAAAAAAAATAAAAAAAAAATGGTTGTGTTGTTTAGAGACTTTCCTAAGTCAAACCTTGTCTTAGTGTTTCAACTTTGACGATAACTACGATTGATAAATAAAATATTAATATTTGTTGCATTGGATCCAAAATAAGATATCAAATCTCCATTACATAACATTGGAAACATAACTAGGTTCAACTACAGTCCCAATAGAAAAGTTGAACACTAAGGGTTTATGATTCCTTTGTTGCATTGGATTTGATGCTGTGAAGTGTGTGTGAATGGACTAGGTTAAATGATAGTAAATTGATATATTTTAGCAATAATAGTGAAATACAGAAGTGGAAACCAACATGGTAAGCTAGATCTGGAAATAAGATACAAAGAGGAACCTATAGCTAAAATCTAGAGCTAAAATTTTTAGACACGGTTGGAGGACACCCTAGTCTTGAAGGTGTCCAAACTGATAGAAAGGTTTCAAAATATTGTCAAGAGGTCCTATAAGCATGTTTCTTGAAATATTAGCCAAAAAGAATCAAGCATGATTGGAGGTATTGATGGGCCTTTTGACACACTTAACATGCAAGCTTTGTGAAATAAAATCTCTCCTGAAAAAGGATGGGGAATCTCTAAATACCTCAACTTCCAAGGTCTCTTTAGTTGGGTCACAACAGTGTAGGTTAACTCAGTGTTCATGTGGTCTGTTGCAATCAAGGGGTCTGCTAGTTTTGGCAAGTGAAGCACTCGAATTTTGGTTCTTACTAAGAAATAAAGATCAAAAGATAGGACAGAGTAGCAAGGAGTAAATAAACTTAACATAAGCAACCAAGTAATCTACAAAACTGACACATCACATAACATAATATTATCAATAACATTTAAAGCAACAAATGAACATTATTTCCAGTAAACATGCAAAGTCATCAACCTACATATAAACAGAACAAGATATCAAAGATCACACTATCGCACTACCACTTAATCCTCATACACCATTAACATGCACAATATGATTCATAAGATGATAAAGCCTAAAACACTTAATTGTTGATCAAATGAAAGAAGATACCAAATTATGAGAGATACCCATTACAAAGAAATATTTTGCAGATCATGCAATCCACAAGTTGCTTGTATTAATTTGAGAAAAATGAGTATTAGCAATCACTAGTACTCAAAATGTTTTAACTGCATCCAAAAATATTTTAAAGGGAAATTGTATAAAAGATAAACTTCCTAATTACTGACCTTGAATCATCAATTCTCAGATCCCCTAAATGACTTGATTAGTTACATTTATAGGCATTGGGTCGCTAAAATCATGGAATAACTAATGCTTATGACTTAGTTACAAAATGGTGGAGGTTGTAGTTTGACTTGAAACTCACTGCCTTTGAACATCACTTGACTAACACTAGACATCAAGCTCCTATTAACTGTAGTGGTAGTTCCCTCTCCTTGAAGCATAGGATGGCTTGATGAAATCCTGCATGTTGAACATGTACACCACTGAACTATCATCACAACTGCACATCATACTATGAGTGATCATGACTGCCTATTTTTACAGGTGAAGACTAGGAGTGAACTTGGTGTGATTTACGTACTGCTTGTTCCTCTTGTAGCTTTGATAGTTCCCAAGGTAGCTTTCAATTGAGGCTTGTGGTGGGTCAGGTGAGTACTCAATTCGGAACTTAGCAACTCTTAGACTCTCCCTTAGTCTCTCCATCTCATCAACTAGATTGTCTACTGTGTGTGTTGCCTGGTAAGATTGGAGCACAAGGTACATGTATTTGTCCATAATACTACTGTCAAATTCAACAGTTGGAGAGAAACTTTCATATATATATATATATGCTTCCCACTATTTGATCACTTCCTCTCGGCTGAGTGAGCTTGTTTGTAAGATTTCCAATCCATGTTTACCTATCACCCTCACCACATATTGTTCATATTCTTCGAGGAGGATTAGAAGAGGTGGATGCCCTTTTAGCACTTTGGCTCTACATTGATCGAAAGTATCCATTTTAAACTCCAAGGCATCGATGGATGCTTGTAAAACACTAAAGTCCTCTCCTCTTAGTAAATCTTCCTTCTTAGTTATGTCCTCACCCAAACTCTTAATCTTTTTCAACACTCTGACTTGTTTTGCAAACGTAATGGATTGGACCTCCCATTGGGTGGAGCGGAGGATCATACATCTTTCAAGGAAATTAGTGTCCTCGTAAATGTTTGTAGTCTCTTGAAGGAACATTCTTACTTTCCTCAATTGATCACCAACCCAAGTTTCAAGAGTGGTTGCTTTCTTTCTCGTTACATACAATGTCTAAACTTCATCCTATGGTAGTGCTAATGTAGAAGGTTGAACATCTCTAGGTCTTGAGTCCAGTGGTCTTGCCATCTCCATGAGTAGTTGCTTATATTGTTGCAGCTGAGCCTTAGCCTCTTTCTTAGATAAATGTTCTGTGTCTATTCTTGTCTTTATAGTGGTAGTTGCAGCATCTAGAGTAGATATCTCTCCAGACAGTTTGTTTACCAAGATTTACCTGAGAAAATTGGTACCCTTAGGAACCCTGTTATTCTCCTTTTGCGCCTTGCACTAGAGCAACTATAATGGCCACAACATCCTTGGAGTCACTTCTTGAGAGATGGTGGAGGGTTTTAGCTTTCTTTGTCCTTCTTGGTCACTCAGTGACTACTTCTTGTAAGATGATACTTGGAAGAACAACATTTTTCTTCTTCTAGAAGTTAAAATAGAGCCATTGCGACATACTTGAATCTTGTGGTTCTTCTTATGTGGTAACTTGATTTGTCACTATATGGGTTTCTGATTGTTGCTCCTACTCCTTTTATTGTTGATCTTCATTTACATCTTGATGTTGTTCATGTTGATGTTTTGTAGATCCTTCATGCTATGGTGGAGGTTGGGGCAGTTGTTGAGTAGGATGTTTTTGCGGCACTTGTTCAAAGTCCTAGTGTTGTTTGGCTATGAACCAAGGGAAAATATATTGATGCAAGGTTAGATTGTCAATTCAAATCAAAGCAGAAAACATAGAAATAAAAGATAGAAAACAACAATCTATTATACCTTGACAAGAGAGTTCTCTTGTTTCTCTGATTTGGACTCTTGATGAAGCCAATAATGCACCTCTCCTTAGCTTGATTGGATTGGTCCAATGTAGATATGTGGTTGGCTCTCCAATGTGTGCACAAATGAGTATGGAGATGGATAGATGGATGGAAGAGTGAAGTTGTTGATGATGATCAAAATGGCTAAGTATGCAAGTGGGGATGATTTGGCTAGAGTTTGGGTATCTAGATGGATTTCACTAAGCAAATTAGCAACATGCACTTACAAGATTTGGAGATGAGAAACTAGGGGATGGAGTCCTCAATTTATAGGAGTGGAGGAGAAATGGAGTGATAGGATTGCCCCAAGATGAAGGGTTGGGATTTCTTGTGAGCCCACACATGGCCCAAGAGGAGGTGACAAGACAAGTGTGGAGACCAAGAGATATGCCTTAAAGGAATTTCTTGTCTCCACACTCCTCAAGGCTCATTGGGAAATGTGCCTAGGGAAGAGAAATGAATAAAATATTCCTTGAGGGATGGGAAAAGAGAATTTAAGGAAGGTGGTTGGATGGAAGGGACAAGGAGTTGACTTTGTGGCTAATCATGATTATTAACCACTAGCAACTCATTAGGAGAGGGATTAGAAGAATGATTAGGTGGGACTAGGGTAGATGAGATTTATAGGAGGATTTGACTAGGAGAGAGAATGAGTGGAGGGAATTAAAAATTAGAAGAATAATGATAAGTGAGATTAGGGGGCTTCTAGAAGAATACATTAGCTAAATGATGGATTAGGAAAAAGGTGATTTGTAGGAATCACCTAGATTAATTAATTAATTAAAAGGAGGAATTTGGGGAGACTTAATATTAGGGATTTTTAGAATAATAAAGGTGGATTGAATCAACAGACTATAATGACAACATTAATTATATTTAATTAATATTGAGAAGGAATAGGAATTGGCACAATTAATAAATTAATTATGCAAAGAACTTAAAATAATTAAAATAATTATTTTTAAGTGTCTACATTTTGCCCCTCTTTTACGCAGCGGCAAATTTGGCGATGGCTAAAAGATAGACGAAGAAGAAAAAGGAAAAGATGCCCCAATTTAAAATGTGGGTGGTGTATGCCCCCTCAAGAATTTTTTGAATTTGTTTTTTAAAAATTGACGAAAAATTCTCGAAATGAAGAAGGAAGAAGGAGGAAGAAATGAACGAAAAATAAAGATAGAGTAGATTAAGAAAAATAGAAGAGGAAATAGAAGGAGCGGGAGCACGAAAGGAATGAGCCCACAAAGGGGTCCATATAAGCCACAAAGGGCCCAATGAGGATTCATTATTACACACAAGCCTTGGAGCAACTTAGAGCCTAGAAGGAGAGAAGGAGAGATGGATCACGTTCGAGAGGATCTGACGGTACGAGAGACCCATGGGCTATGGACCACCTATATGTAGGACTATCCTCCTTTGTGAATTTTTAGGTTTAGGCTAGAATTAGAGCTTAGTTTAGGGCTAAAATTTAGCAAGGCAGACACGTTGATCGTCCTTTCAGGGCGTGTGCCTCAAGGGTAGTGCGAGCGCTCACGAGTAGAAGGGGAAAATAAGGGGTTTAAGTTCAGGCACTAGTGTTTAGCACGGACAGTCACGCTTTTGCATGGACACTCGAGGTGGAGGGGTTTTAGGGTTAGGTTTAGGGTTAGGAAAAGGGGGCGTGACGCGAGCGGTCATGCTAGGGTGGGTTAGGGTATGGTTGGGTGGGGGTAAAAAGTTGTCCTGCATGAGCGGTCGTGCTAGTTCACTCCAGGGTCCCTAAGGGGGGTCTGTCAGTGTGTGCGCCTGTAGAATGGTGCAAGTGCCATGGGTTTGGCGTGAGCGCTGAGTGAATCAACTTGTGCGCTAGGGAAGGAATGGATTAGAAATAGGCTTTAGAATTTTTGAGGTGGGGGAAAGTATGGGTGCACCAGGGGGCAGAATAGGGCTCAAGGATGTGGAATGATGAATTGGATTGTTGGATGCAGGCTGACTTGGGGTCGTTGGCGTTGAGGGCGCACTGGCCAGCTACCATGAGATTATATCGACGACTGCGGTCGGATGAGTTAGAGATCCTAGCTATTGTAGGGTTGCATTTTGTGGGTAGGTGGTCGAGGATTCAAGCTCATACTGCGATGATGATGACTTTAGTTGAGAGGTGGGATAGTAGATATAACACCTTCCACCTACCTACCGGTGAGGTGACGGTGACTCTACTAGATGTATGGAGGATCTTGAAGATCCCCATTCGTGGCGTCATCCTAGAATACCGATTAGATGCAGCAGATTTTTACTTGTGGGAGGTTTGCGAGTATGAGGCCCTGCTGATGCTCGATAGGAACAGGATGCATTTGGGTAGGGCGATGGGTATCTGACATATACCTCATGTGGTACTTGTGATTTGTGTATTTTTGAGCAGACGGATTCTACCTGATCTCGGAGGGCATGGGTTTCTGGTTGGATGGAGCAGGTGCCTTTATTTCATGCTACATGATTGTGCAAAGTATGTTTGGGGAGTCACAATGTTGGCTCAGTTATACCACAATATGCATCTGATGGTGTACAAGGAGTATGCCATCTTATCTACGAGAGTGACACTTCTCCATATCTAGGCTTGGGAGCATATTGCGGTTTCTCAGCCACTAGGTGTGCAGGATAGGTGGGGTCGGCGACCATATATAGACAGGTACAAGGGCCTGGTACATTATACATGGATAACATCCATATGGTTTTGGCACCGCATTTTTGATGAGCTTATGCAGTTTGCATGGCGACTATTTTTGGGTAGTGAGGCATGGAGGGGGGATTGGCAGCTACACTGGGTTGGAGTGGAGATGTGGTTGTTTGGCAGGTCTGTATATATCATGGAGTACTATGCCTCTTATAGAGTAGTGAGATAGTTTGACCTGGTCCAGGACATATTGGGAGACATACCATTGTATCCTTGGACGACGCGAGAGGAGAGATTTTGGGGCCTGACATCGAGTCCATTGGAGGGCAGGACCAGTTTTCAGACATCATCATACTTGGTTTGGGATGAGCGGCTCAGGGAAAGAGAGGATCCAGGGATGATAGAAGGATACAGGAGTTGGTGGGAGGGACATTTTCTAGTGTGCCTTACCATTCCTAGGGTTCTGGAGGATGATGAGCTGTAGTCGACAGTAGATCAGATAGTCAACAAAGAGGATGATGGGACGGGTGAGAGGGTTGTGGTTGCAGCAGGGAGAGGTGTTGGCAGACAACAGAGGAGGGTTAGGGTGGTATGGAGGAGAGATCCCAAAGTGAGAGAGGGACAGGCAGGAGTATTACCAACAAGAGAGGTCGCAAAGGGAGGGGTTGGTGGGGGAGAGGAGGCCATACCCATGGATATTCCAGAGGCATAGGTAAAGGGTAGGGGAGGAGTATCACAAGCTGACTTTAACAAAGTCGACTAGGAGAGAGACGCCACTCGGGCGAGGCTTCACTCCCTCGAGGATGAGTTACAGATAGAGAGAGCTGGTAGGCAGAGGTAGAGCGGTTGTGGCACGAGATAGCAGATTTGACAGAGAGCCTCCATACAGTGAGGACAAAGGTAGATGCTCTGGGAGGGGAGAGGGAGGTGTTTGAGCGGATGCTAGAGGAGGCACAGACAGGGACCACCATTGAGGCTTTACAAGATGTTCTCCACCGGTAGGATGATGAGTTAGAGTTATGGGGCTGAGTGCAGAGGGCAGAGGCAGATGTGACATAACTATGGGGGGAGAGGGATGCAGCCTGTCATATGTTGGTCCCCGCAGGGCTTGGGCAGATGTATTCTAACATGATGCAACAGAGGGATAGGGCAGAGAGGGCAGTTTGAGAGGTAGGCTACTATAGGGGGGATATACCATGAAGCAGTACCTGCAATGCAATGAGCAACCTCATACATTGAGAGTGTGTGATCCCATAGGACACGGAATCAGTGGCCCACATAGAGACAACAGACAGGTGGATCGGTGGGTTTTAGGCCACCTAGAGGAGGGGGAGCAGGAGGATCAGGGGGAGGAGGTGGGGAGGAGGGCGTTGGAGAGATAGGGGGGAGAGCTAGCTCCATTTTGGCTTATGTATTATATTTTGACCCTGACATATTCATCTTTTTGAGCTTATATATATATGATTTGCGGCGGCAGATGATGTATGTACTTTATTATGATGGACTCTATTTATTATTTTGTAATGTGATGCATGGATGATGATTACGAATGTATTGTGCTGACCTATCTGTGATGTAGGGTGGATGCTTGTATATGTATGCTTATGACACATTGTTGACATGTTTATGGATGCAGGATGAGTGATTATGCAGGGTCGCATGTTTTGATGTGCATATATGTTGTATATGAGGATGTTTTAATGTATGATGAATATGCAATGCAATAATAGATGTAGATGCAAAATGATTTATGATAAACTATCCTAGATGCAATCTATATAAGGAATGGATGATGAATGTAATGCCACTTACACAAATATTGCAATGTAAATGATCAATGCTATGCAAATGATGTGATTTAAATGAATGATGAAATGAATGAGTAATGTAATGTAATCTAAGTGAATGAATTAATACCCTCTAATATGAATGGATAATGCAACTTAACTAACGTATGCAATGCAATCTATGTAGTAAATGCTTGTGAAAAATGATAAACTAAGTGAATATTGTAATGAAATGAATAGATAATGTAACCTAAATGGACAGATAATGGAATCCATATGAATAGTGAAATGAATAATGCCACCTAAGTGGATAAAATTAATGGATAACGCAATGAGGGAATATGCTGGTAGTAATACAATGATCTTAGATAAATAAAAGAAAATGGGATAGTGGGGGGGGGATTGAGGACTCCATGGGGTTATTAGATTAGGACTTTATGGAATGATGGTGAGAGTTGTGCACAAAAGATGTGGAGAGCCAGCCTAGTTTGATATTGCCCTAGGTAACCCGCATCATTGATTATAGGAACCAAGATGCCATGAGAAACCCAAGGTGTGGACTGACTCACAGTCAAATGAGAGGTCCTTACACACAACTATGCAAGTGTTGAAGAAATATGATACAAAGTTGTGGGTACATGCAAGGAAACACTCAAACACACCGATACCTCATGTATACGAGAAGGTAAGTGTTCATAAACACTAGTACCAGGTCGCCGGTTCATACAAGAGAGATCCAAAACATGTCATGCTATGAAAATATGCCCCAGTATGTACCTGTTGTAAACATATTTGGATATGGAAGACCAAGGCAGTCGTAGATAGATGCAGTCGTAGGGCAAAATATGCAAGTCTAAATGAAAATCCAAGAAATTAAACAAGTCACCCATTCATGACCAACTGACACCTCTTGCCAAGAGTAGGATTAGGATGGAGGATTAAACTGCTAGGCGAGAGAAGGATTCATCCCTAGGGAAAAGGATAGGGTGGGTGGATTTTGGATTAGGCAAGTGATCAGATGACTTTGAAGATTAACCTACAGACATGGGGCTGACCTCGAGACTTGATGAAGAACACACAGAGGCACAAAAGCTCAGTTTGATGGGACAATTTTTATTCACGATGTAGGTGAAGACTCATCATCATACGCGTGATTTATTCCAGCGGGGGGGGGTGGAGGAATGTCGTGATGGCCAAATTGGATAGTGAGGAAGATGAATGTGAGGTGATGGAGTACTGACCTGATACACAATGGATCTAGATTATTTACCTTAGCGTCTGCATGCAGGTTTTCATCAAGGTACTTGCCCATAGTGCCACAAAGTGGTTTTCACTAATGGACAAATTGGTTTTTCTTCACTCTTTTTTTTTTTTGGTGTCACAAGGCGTCTGTTTACCAGGTTTTCACCAAAGTGACGATCTCTTTTCAGGACCTTTTTCTCATTTTTTTGTATTTTTCCTAATTTTTTTTTTTTGACAATTGATGACTTTCTAAGGACTAGGCATAGAATCTTTTTAGGTGCATTATGTTCATTGAATCATCCAAAGGATCTCCTTCAGAAGTAGCCAACTGATATGCCCTTGATCCATATTTTGTTGTGATTACATATGGTCCAAGACAATTAGGCTCAAACTTTCCTTTCTTTTCTCTTTCATGAAGGTTTTCCTGATTTTCCATGAGGACGAGATCACCAATTTCAAATTCTCGGGTTTTTACCTTCTTGTGGTAACTCATGCGTAGGTGATTCTGATATACGCGAAGATGGTTCAAGGCCTTGAGGTGCCTTTCATCCAATAGTTCTAGCTCTTGTAGTCTGGCAATTCTGTATTCTTCATCTGGTAGGATAATTTGCAGCGACACCCTTGGAGAGGGGATCTTGATCTCAAGCGGGAGGACAACTTAAGAGCCAATGATAAGGGAATAGGGGGTGGCGCCTGTGGGTGTGCAAATGGAAGTATGGTAGGCCCACAATGTAGGGTGGAGTTGGAGGTGCCAATCATGGCTAGCTTCATTGAACGTCTTTTTGAGGATTTTGATTAGGGTTTTGTTAGAAGCCTCAACTTGACCATTACCTTGTGGGTAATATGGGGTGGAGAAGCAGTGTTGGATGTCAAATTTCTGGCAAAGTTCTTTAACATCCTAATTTTTGAATTATCTGTCGTTATCTGTAATGATAACTTTTGGGATCCCATATCGGCAAATCAAGTAGTTCAGGATGAATTTGGATATCTGCTTACCAGTGGTGAAGGTAAGAGGGATGCCCTCTACCCAATTGGTGAAATATTCAGTGGCGGTGATAATGAATTTATGACCGTTGGAGGATGTAGGGTGGATTTTCCCAATGAGATCGATCCCTCACTATGAGAAGGGCCAGGGTGTAATGAACGACTACAATTCTTGTGATGGTGCATGGATATTGTCACCACTTTGTTGGCAAGGGATACATTTCTTCACATAGTTATATGCATCTACTTCCATTTTAGGCCAATAATATCCTGTTCTCAAGAGATTTTTAGCCAAGGTGAGCCCACTTGAGTGTGCCCCACAGATGCCTTCGTGCACTTCATGTAGTGCCCATTCAACCTCTTGTTTATCTAAACACCTTAGGAGGGAACCATCGAAATACCTTGTAAATAAGGTGTCTCCAAGGATAGTGTAACGAGCACATCAGCGGATGAAGGTTTGTTGTTGGGTTTTGGTAAGGTGTGGGGGAATGGTGTTATCTTTTAGAAAAGAGAAGTTCTCTTGATACCAGGGGGATTCGGGACCAACGAGTATGCACACCATTTCGGATTCTGGTAGATTGTATGCCGGTATGAATAATTGCTCGAACAATAACTCACACTTCTGATTATGTGCTAGCATCTGAAGGAGGGAGCCAATGGTGGCCATTGCATCTGCATCTCTGTTGTTTGTTTGTGGGATTTGATCAAACTTGATTGTTGTGAAATGTTGGTTAAGATCTTCAACCATGCTACGATAGGGAAGAAGTTTGTCATCTTTTGTTTGATATTTGTAGATAGGAATTCGGAGATCATCAAAGCAAATAGACATTAAACTAGCTCAATCACAAAACCAGATTGCAATGATAACAAAACCTACAAACATTCAATAGAGATATGGAAATAAAATATTCAATTCAAACGCAAACCATCTCAAATGCGGATGTCTCCTCCATGATTCTCCATTGTCCTTCTTTCTCCTTCAAATTGCTTTGTTTTGTAGATCTCACCTTCAAGTGCATAAGCATAATGTGAAAGCAAGATTGACAAGACGGTAGCGCAATAATACTAGAAGCGTGATTGATTCGGGGATTCGAAAATGTGATCAATTGGGATCTTTGATTGAAGAAATTCATCCAATTTATAGACAAATTGGAGAGATGACAAGATTAGCATGAATAGATTTGAAAGGAAATTTCAAATCAAGAATGATAAATATGACAAATTATGACAAAATTGACACTTTCTATGCAAGATTGATTGATTGACAAATTATGACAAATTGCTATGTCAAAATTGATTGATTGACAAATTATGACAAAATATGACAAGATTGCTATGTCATTCCCATGAAATTAGGGGAAATATTAGAAAAATAGGAGAAAATAGAAAATTAGATGAATTGGAAATTAGGAAATTAGAAAATTGGAAACTTAGGTAAATTAATTAATAATTTTTCATTCATTAATTAATTCACAAAAAGAGAGAGGAATTAATTAACCAATTAAATAAATATTTAATTGTGACAAGAAGACTTAGGATAAATAAATAAATTATTTAACCTAGAGGGAAAATGACAAACAAGATTAAATGAATAAATCATAAAATCCTAGAAGATGAATTAGAAATGCAAGGACGACAATTAGATCTTGACAAAAGATAATTGATGTTGATTCGATCATGATTCTGATTTTGACTTGATAAATGATTTGATTGATAAACAATTGAGATTGGTTGACAAATTGACCAAGATTGATAAAGAGACCAAATTGATAGGCGTCAATTGACGAGGAACAATGACTAATTGATCCAAATTGACAAGATTGAGAAGGACGACGATCGATGACAAACCGATCGCAAAATGACAAGATTGACAAGGACAAGGATCAATGACGAATCGATCGCAAGATGACAAGATTGACAAGAGGACAAAACCCTAATTCCATCATCGATTAGGATTGACGATGTCCAAAATGAAATTGAATTGACGATGTCAAAATATGCCAAATGAGCACGCACATTGATGCGACAGGATAAGATCGACCAAAATCATGACTGAAGATTGTTATCGACAAGACCAAATTCAAAAGCGAGACAAATGAAGAATGCAGAAGAAGGACTCGATGCTCACAAATGATAAAGACCAAGTGCGCAACATAGGAGAAATGTTAATGCGATGCAAAAACCCTAAAATAAGGCAATGCGCAAATGTTAAAGTATGACTCTGCAAGCGTTGACCATTTTTAGACGTCTACATTTTGCCCCTCTTTGAGACAATGTGATTTTAAGTGTTGTTTTAAAGAACAATAATGAAAATGCCCCAGACACTGACAATGACATATGCATGCCCCCTCGAGGAATTGGCCGGAAACATCTAAAAAAAAAAGGCCAATTGATCGATAAGAATGATAGAACATGAGAGGAGCAAACAGACTGAAAATCGGGGATCAGATGCATAAATGACAAGCAATTGAAGGCACAAAAGACCGTGACCAGCATAAGATGGAGAGGGTGCACGTCCATCTATGCACTGACAAAGATCTATAAATGAGACAAAGAGAGTGAAAAGAGCTCATTTGCACTAGCCAAAGTGGACGATTTGTTGCTCTGGAAAAGGACCCTTGCAGAGAGATGGTGAACATTCCAATGGCAGATCACCTCAGGGAACGTGTACGCACCTACAGACAATCGGACGACGTGGGAGCAGCGGTATGTATCTCAAAAACCCATATTGTCAATGTCATGAATTTGACTTGGTTGCGGGACATTGCGGGGCCCACAGGGAATGGGGAAAAGGACTTCTACGCCTGTGTGGGTGCATCCTGCACTTGTGTAGGGTGTCCTACGCTTGTGTAGGATACACAGGTGCAAGACATAGCACATAGGTGCAGTTGTGCACTGGGAACCCCAATTTGATCAAAAACAACATGCGAAAGATCCCAAAAAGGGGGATAAGGGTAGGATAGGTCAAAATAGATTAGAAACACCTTGATTTGTGGATGAAACAAGGAAATGCAACACGTAGGAGAAAACCCTAAAACTGACAAAATGTGCCCCAATTGTGATGCAGAGTCGACAGTATCCACTGATTACGCGGGAGAACCGACCTGACTACTTCATGTTACGACATAGACTCAGGAGCACAGACAGAGATACATTAGCAGAACTTGGAATATACTATATCACATTCATGCCCGAGATTAGGGCAAACACAGGACTACTCACCGCATTGGCAGAGTGATGGCATTCAGAGACCTCCTCATTCCATCTGGCGACTAGAGAGGCGACTGTGACACTAGAGGATGTATGGCGTATCCTCCGCATTCTAATTCATGGGGAGATGATAGAGTATGACCCAATGACAGGGAGAGACGCTTTGTGCAAATTATTTGAGTGCGACGTAGATGATTTGGATGTCATAGAGAGGGAGATTGGCTGGGAGACCATGGCATCAGAGTATGATTGGCGATATGTAGTGATAGCAGTGGTTATAGCATGCCTACTAGCAGGAGATAGATGAGGACATGGATTCCCTATTAGATGGGGAAGAGTGCTAGAGCGGATGGCGATAGAGGGGACTGTGTATGCATGGGGACCATGTGTGCTTGCTATGCTATATTTTTAGTTGCATCAGATAGCATACCAGGGAGTACAGACTTTGAGCTATGGAGTCACATTGTTACAGGTATGGGCATTTGAGCACATAGCCATATGTCGACTAATTGCAGAGAGACAGGTATTACCACATCAACCATATGTGTACTGCTATGGGGGAGCACTGAGACAGGGTCCCTTCAGATACATATTGTATTGGTGACAAGAGCTAGATAGATTGAGAGAGTTCACATGGAGGCGTTCACATGGAGGCCATATCTTGATTGCTCTGGATGGTCATATGATAGTGATGAGCTATCGTATTGCAGATAGGAGAGATACCTGATTAGGCGACCAGTGAATTGCCAGAGAGTGATTGAGATGTACCTGCCAGAGAGAGTTAGATGACAGTTTGGAGAGAGGTAAGATGTACCTAGAGGGACTACACACTTTGCCCGATCTCACAGAGAGATGAGTCAGTGGGGGAGGATGATTCAGCCACACATAGCATATGCTAACTTCACACAACTACAACAAAGATAGTGGGATTGGAGATCAGATGTGGGGGACGTCGGGACGACAAAGGAGTATGAGCGATGGTTTGCACGATGATGACCTGTGCCATTGACCGATCTTGATATTCTGGTACCTAGGAGACAAGAGGACTTCCCACTCACTGGAGAGGATGAGGACAGAGATGAGGATGAGGAGGATGAGGGTGGTGATGAGGATGAGGGGGATAATGAGGACAGAGATGATGAGGATGAAGATTATGAGCCAGATTCAGCTGATCAGGAGTCATTGCAGGATATACCCATAGAGCTAGAGACAGCTAGGATAGAGGAGATGGAGATGTGTAGGGCTACCATAGTGAGTCAGCATGATCACATTGTGACATTAGAGAGACAGAATGCTATCTTGAGGACAGAGCATGATCAGTTCAGAGCGAAGATAGCTAGACTTACAGCGGCTCGAGATATAGCAATAGCCCAGGCACAGCAAGAAGGGCAGAGAGTCACTGAGTACATTGGGTCGATTAGGGATGCTAGTGCACGTGAGATGGCACAGATGTTGGTAGAGACCGAAGAGGAGATACGCCAATGGAGGACACTATATGAGAGTGCAGTTCCACCAGAGCAGAGAGAAACATCATATCGGGCACGATCGAGGACAAAGAGCAGGCCACGTTCTCAGAGGTCAGTGAGCAACATGGGGGTGAGTGGACCTATGAGACCACCACAGCAAGGACCTGGGGTAGGAGGGACATCATCCTTGAGACATGGCAGGGATGAGGAGGATAGAGGGAGCACCCAGTGACAGAGGCACGTGCTCTTTATGATAGACAGTTGACATTATATAATGTGACAGTATGTAGTCAGCCTGCAAGCCATACTTAGGACAGACAGTCCAATTTTGTACTTCGATATTAATTTGATATATGATATGATATGCATCTATATTATGGGATGCAGTGGGTTATGGTTGATGTGTTTACTTTTCATGTATGGATGGCTTATGCACTGTTGATGTACCATTGTGGAACATGTATGGATATGGATATATTTTTATGTGTTTTTGATGCATTTATAATATGAAATGTATAAAATGCTTGATGTGATATAATGCAAATATACTAACCAATGAATGCAGGATGCAGCTTATGTTTTTTGGAGATCAGAGAACTAGACCGAACTGACAGAAGAAATGTTAGTAAGAAGAAATGAGATAGAGGATAGTTAGAGACGAAGAAAAACTTGCTTTCACTAATGCACTTTGTAGGTGAGAACCTTTATTTGATATAGCAAAGCGGATGCAGAGCATCATGGCATTGAAGGCCAGAGCTGAAACGCAGCCCCTTTGGCAAAAAATAGACACATCGCACACAAGGAATGAGTGAAGCATCCTAGGGTGCATACATCAAGGGTCGAGGTATGCGCGACGTTCACAAAGCGAACGTACTTATCACAGACACCCAATGATATAGTTGCCCCAGTTTGTAACAAACATTCCACAAACAACAAACACAACAAAAAAACAAAAGGGACCATGAACCATCTCGGTTACTCTAAATCACTCAGTGACATCATCGAGCAACATAGGAACATGATCGAAGATAAATCAATAAATGATAAGACTCGCTAATTCCAACAAGTCAAACAAACATCTTGATCTTCATTGTCAAAAGTTGAAAGTGTTGATAGGACGATCATGCTATCTGGTTTCAGGGAATGCGGTACCCCGTCTAAGACAGGACATAGTCTGGTTTCGAGTATACCACACCTTGTATAAGACTCATGATAATGTGCCAAGGACGAATGATATTGACGTTGATGTTTGATTGAAAAGACAATTGTGATCAGTTTGAATGTCTGGTTTGATTGAAAAAGTTCATCTGTGAATGCATGATTTCAGTAAAGCGCAGTGTGTGATTGTGTGTCGTTGGAGGTATGCTCAGTGATCTATCTTATGCACAAAGAGATCATTTATTGCAAAATGCTTGTTTTTGGATTTTAATGTTTTTGAAAAAAATTTGTTCATTTTTTCAGGACTTTATTTGACTTTTTAGGGATTTATTTCAGGACATTTTTCAATTTTTATGATTTTTTTAAGGACATTATTTCATTGTTTATGATTTTTTCAGGACATTTTTCAATTTTTATGATTTTTTTCAGGACATTGTTTGATTTTTTTTGTATATTTTTTTTTTCAGGACATTTTAGCAGAAAATGAACACATGATTTTTTTTTTGATGTTTTTGAATGTTTTCAGGATTTTTTTCAATTTTTGTTAATTTTATTTCAGGACATTTTTTCAATTTTTATGATTTTGCCCCCAGTGTCTAGCAAGGCAAGGAATATGACAGGTGAATAAATAGGCTTTCTGAAATGTTGGTGAATAGAGGGAAGACAAAGGCCTTTTATCATGGAGACAATACAAATGCAATTTTCAAGGGCTATTGCATGATGGGACAAGAGACTGGATATGACAATGTAAAGCAGTGACATGGCATGAGGGACATGTCAAGAGGTTTTTGAAACCATGTTTAAATTTTGCGTCCTTATGTCAGATCAAGATCAAGGAATGAAAAAGAGTGTATGGATAGTGATAAGATATGGATAGGATAAGCAAGACCAAGAATGGATAAGGGACATGGACTGAAGGTCGGGATAGGCTAAGGGATAGTGGCAAAAAGTTGCAATAAGCTAGGGAATATGGATGAGAGGTTGTAATAAGCAAATGGATAAAGACCAAAAGCTATGATGGACTAAAAGCTACAAACAAGATGCATGATTCTCATGACGATCCTTGGCCTTGTCAAGATCAAAGGTGGAAAGAGGAAATGGACCTGAGGGACAATAGGATAATGGAGGAGTATGACATGGTATGATAGGATAATGAAGGGCAATAGGATATGAAGGAGGAAACCTGCCCCCAAGTACGGTATGCAAGAAGTTCATAGATTATGCATGACGCCTATTTGCCAGGTTTTCATCACGGTACTTGCCCAAGGCGCCTGTTTGCCAGGTTTTCACTAGTGGAAAATATGCATTGGATAATGGATAGGGTATTGGAAGAATTGGGCTTCAGTGGATAGAAATGTTGGCAAGATTGACATTGGCACACACCTTGAGGGGTGATGGACTAATGGAGGAAAGATGGATCTCAGATTGTGAGATTTGGATGGAGGAATAGCTTGGGATTTTGGGACATAAGGGCCCAAAATGGATGAAGAAGGTGATGGAGGAACAAATTTGAGAGGGTTGGATGGAGGAATAGTAACTTTGGATGCCAAGTTGGATGTTTCTTTAAGCTTTTGTGCTTCAAGGAGCCACTTAGGGATCCACATGGTTTTTTATTTTTCATGCTTTTGTGGTTTCTTGGAGTGCATTGCTAACACAAGGGATTTAGGAACCCATATATATTTTGACTTTTCTTTATTTTGCTTAGTGGACCTTTGTGGCCTTTTGGATATTTCTTTTTCTTTATAGATCATGTTATTCTTTGTTTTAACATGTCGATTATATTGGACATGTTGATCCTTGAATACATGTGGATTGCTAGACTTATGACGTTTACACTTGGCATCCAAATTGCTTGGAGGGGGAAAGGAATGCATGGATGGATATGAATGAAATGGAGTTCTTTTGGATTGATGAAATTTACTCAAGGATGTGTGCCTTTGTTGACCTTGCATAAACGATGAAGGGATATAAGGACCTAAGATGGATGGAAGGTATGATGGGGAAGGGATATGTTTGGATTTTGAAGGGATGTTGGATTTAGTAGGGGTACCCACGTCTTGAGGAATTTCACTAAGGCCATGACCCTTAATATTTTCTTTAACATGAAGGGATGCTTTCTCATGAAGGTCTACTCCTTTACCTTTATGAATATCTTGACTGGTAGGATACTCTTTTCTTTGGGAAGAAGAGGCGAGTCCATTATGAGGTGGGTATGATATGACAGAAATAATGAGATCTTGAAGTGGATCAGATTGCACCAAAGTGGAAGAACCCATTATGCATGTCGAGGGTTCATGAACATCTTGCACTGACACGTTAGAATCAGGAAGGGGATTAGGATCATGAGGGGGACTAGGATCATGAGGGAAACTAGGATCGTGTGGTGGATATGGATCAATGACAGGCTCTTCATGAGATAGAATGGGGGGAATAATGGGATCATCAAAAGAAATGTGATCTTGGAGTGTATATGGAGCATTAAGACAAGGAGATGGAGGAACAAAATGATCTTGTGGAGGATTTAAAGGAATAATTTGATCTTGTGTTAGAAATGAATTTGGAAGGATACTTTGATATTGACAAGGAGGAAGATCATTGGAATCCTCTTTAAAGGTGCTTTGCTCTTGACTTTTAATGGGATCATCAGAAAGAATGGAAGGGATATCTTGATCTTTCTTAGGAAGTGGAATGCCAATGGGATTTGAAAGGACATTTTTTTCATGAAATGGAAGGTGATCGTTTGGGATTGGATGGACTGGGATATCTTGATCTTGCTCGGGAAATGGAGTGTCAATAGGACTTTGGATAGGATGGAAAAGAGTAGGGGAATCATCGTGAGTGTCTAGGAAGATGGGATCCTGGTCAATAATTGGATGGGATGATAAGGTTTCAAGATCTTGATCTTGATCTATTTCAAGACATGTTTCTGCATGCTCTAAATTATCCTCTTGACATGGGGTTGGACTTTGGATATGCATGGGGGATTGTGACAAGGAATCAATGTATTGGCATGAAGGAAATGCACTTTGAACATTTGTAATGGATTCTGGCAAGGAATCAATGCTTGAACATGAGGAAGAGGGACTTCAAATGGGGTCCTCTAAAACAGGTAATGGCAATAAAGTGCATGGTGGCATTGGGTCTTGTATTTCTGAAACATGACAAGGATGTGCATCATGAATTGGATTATCTTGGCAATCACCGATGGATAGCCCTTGGATAATTTCATCCTTGGGTGTATTATTTGATGAGGACAATATGGAAGGTTCTTGTGAAACTTCTAGAGGTGTAGGGATAGATGCCATTAGAGAGTCAATTTGTTTGTGGGGGGATGAGGCATTGCTAGACATAAGTGTATTATCTTGATCTTCTTCAAAGAACTCACTTGGTAATTTCCTTAAGAGCATTGCAATAAAGCCACCTTTCTTTCGAGGTTTTGACATGGTTGTATCTGGAATTTAAACTTGTTTGGCAAGGAGTTGGTTATGGTCTGATGTCATGTTTTGATATTGGACTTGGTTCAATTGTTCCAACATGTTTGAAACTTGGCTTGGTGTGTGCTGCAACCTTTGTTTTTGAATGTTTGGTTGTGGTTGTTGACATTGATATGTTGGTTGAACTTGTTGATATTCCACCATTGGTTGAACCATTTGTTGACATTGTATAGTTGGTTGGAAATGTTGGAACTATTGAACCATTGGTTGTGATGGTTGAAAATCCGATTGATAGTAAACACCTTCTTGTTCTTGTTGTGGAGGCACATAATGTTGTTGTCTCTTTTCTTGAAATTGTTTCATCATCTCTATTTGTGAGAGGAGAGTTGGTATGTCTGATCGTTCAAGAAGAGATCTTACATCAATTGGCTCAATCTTTGGATTTTGACTTGGAAATTTTTGAAACATTTTGGACATTTGTGATCTATTCTTCTCAATGTTTTTCACTCTTTGTTCCAAAATCTCATTTTCTTGAGCTAGTTTCTCCTCTAGTTTTTGTATTTGGAGACTTGTTTCATCATAAAAAATTTGATCGATATTGCCTTGTTGTTGGGTTGGATATAATTGCGATTGCCTTGGATTAAAATTCGATTGCATTGTCGGTTGATACGTCAAACTTTGTTGCATCATTGGTGCTTGAAACCTTGTTTCAATAGACATGTCACTATGCAATGTTTTGGGGATTTTTCAAGGATAATATATGATAGGCAACTAAATGCAAACTAAATAGATGAAAATGCAATCTATGGCAAGAATGCTACCTATTGTTTTTGTTGCTTTTCAAGATTTTGACAAACTCATGAATGCAATTCTAAGAATGAGACCCTTAGGAAATTGAAATGATGTCTAGACCTCAAAGGACAAAAGGACCAAGTGACAATAGGACAAATTGACAATGTCTCACCTATATGCTTGGATACTAAGCTAGGTTTGACCAATGACATGGATGACAAAAAGGCAAAAGTTTGATAAGGTCTAGACTTCCTAACAATGACTTAGGGTTTATCAAAGATTTGGATTACTCAAGTATGACAAAACCTAGTTTTGACACTATATGCAAAGGGGCGGTTACTATGCAAATGACCCTAATATGATATGATAATGACCTAAGCTTAATGAAGAGACCTAGGGTATGCAAATGTAACCTAATGTTATGAAGACAAGGATGCAAATGCCAATGTATGACAATGTCAACCTAAGGCAAAACCTAAGGTTGAATTATGAAATGGTGTTACTCTAATGCAAGAGGACACGTGCAAACGGATGACCCTTATTGATATGCAAAGGAGTATGACCTAGGTGAAACCTAACCTTGGTAGTTGACAATGAATTTGCAAAATGCAAAACTAGGATGAACCTAAATCTAAGTGACATGACTGTTGAGACAAGATTTTGAAAAATGTTTGACAACCATGTTTGAAGGTGTTTTGAACTTTGTTGAATGAAATAATCTTGTGTTTAATCTTGTTTTGAATCAATTTGTCTTGTTTTTGAAATAAGACACAACTCAACTTTTGACAAGCAAAGAAGACAAGATATTTTAACTTAGACTCAAGACAATCATGCTCATTCACACATTTCTTATGGTAGGTAAGGACAGTAGGTACTTGAGAGGTAGACTCGTTATGAGATTCAAGGAGAATACATAGATGCTTGACCCCACGGGCTCCCCTCCACGGCACTCACTTCTTAGGGCAGCCAAGCATCAGTCCCCATGGAAATCTCCCCATGGTGAACTTAGTATCTCTTCCAAGTATCTGAACTCCTCCTTCTCAAGAAAATAGAAGGATTTTTGGCCTCTAAATACAAGGTGTTTAATAAGGATTTATGTTAAGTGTTACTCTTTGGTTTCACGCAAGCGTGATTGAGACATAAGTCCACCAAGATACCAAAAAAATGTAGTCACGCAAGCACGATTTAGACCGTGAGGCCCTACTTAGATGTTGATATGAGAAAGAGTCCAAGGGTCATCACTTCCCAAGTAACTACAATTCCCATGTAACCCTTCCTTCAAAGCTTTCGCCCATCAAGTATTTATTTATAGTGAGTTAGAATGCCAAGGTACTCTGGCTGTGCTCACTTTGGGTCGTTCCCTTCTCACGATTGTCACTTGCTTGCAAAAGAAAGCAAATGGTCGGGAAGGAAAGCCCTCTAAAGGTAACAAACAATCCAAGACATGAGAATGGTATCGAAGATCTGGATTTCTGATCACCCTAAGAAGGATGAGAGCATACTCTCCTACTCCAATGTCAAACTCGACAATCAAAGTAAACACATGTTCATTCCATCCTACTTAGCAAACATACTAGGTGCCTAATTATGAATCACAAACACAAAGTTTGGTTGGAATACAAGGCAACCTGCAAAATCACTAAGTTAGAAGTTTGATTTGTTTGGTCTTTGACTAGCGAGCCTACATAAGATTTGTTAGTAGTTTCATTTTTGTCTTTTCCATACGTAATGCCAAGGTGTTGCACAGAGAATCAGTACCAAAGAAAACCAGACTACCAGAACAGGATGCAAAACAAAGTAATTTGCAAGTGAAAACACTGATTTTTACCTCTGTTTCTGGCCTTACACAGGCACAGAATGTCTTGACATAGGCGCAGAATGCATTGACACAGGCGTAGATCCCTTTGACACGGGTGCAGAATGCATTGACACAGGCGCAGATCCCTTGACACAAGTGCAGATCTCTCCCACACAGGCGCAGAAGTGCCTAGAAAGCCCTGAATTACCCTATTTCTTGGGTTTTTCACCTGCAAATCGGCTCAAAAGGCACTCAAAACATGGATAAATGGTTAGATTCACGTCGGGTTCACCAATTAATGTAGATAGGAATTTGGAGATCATCAAAGCAAATAGACATTAAACTAGCTCAATCACAAAACCAGATTGCAATGATAACAAAACCTACAAACATTCAATAGAGATATGGAAATAAAACATTCAATTCAAACGCAAACCATCTCAAATGCGGATGTCTCCTCCATGATTCTCCATTGTCCTTCTTTCTCCTTCAAATTGCTTTGTTTTTTAGATCTCACCTTCAAGTTCATAAGCATAATGTGAAAGCAAGATTGACAAGACGGTAGCGCAAGAATACTAGAAGCGTGATTGATTCGGGGATTTGAAAATGTGATCAATTGGGATCTTTGATTGAAGAAATTCATCCAATTTATAAACAAATTGGAGAGATGACAAGATTAGCATGAAGAGATTTGAAAGGAAATTTCAAATCAAGAATGACAAATATGACAAATTATGACAAAATTGACACTTTCTATGCAAGATTGATTGATTGACAAATTATGACAAATTGCTATGTCAAAATTGATTGATTGACAAATTATGACAAAATATGACAAGATTGCTATGTCATTCCCATGAAATTAGGGGAAATATTAGAAAAATAGGAGAAAATAGAAAATTAGATGAATTGGAAATTAGGAAATTAGAAAATTAGAAAATTAGGTAAATTAATTAATAATTTTTCATTCATTAATTAATTCACAAAAAGAGAGAGGAATTAATTAACCAATTAAATAAATATTTAATTGTGACAAGAAGACTTAGGATAAATAAATAAATTATTTAACCTAGAGGGAAAATGACAAACAAGATTAAATGAATAAATCATAAAATCCTAGAAGATGAATTAGAAATGTAAGGACGACAATTAGATCTTGACAAAAGATAATTGATGTTGATTCAATCATGATTCTGATTTTGACTTGATAAATGATTTGATTGATGAACAATTGAGATTGGTTGACAAATTGACCAAGATTCATAAAGAGACCAAATTGATAGGCGCCAATTGACGAGGAACAATGACTAATTGATCCAAATTGACAAGATTGAGAAGGATGACGATCGATGACAAACTGATCGCAAAATGACAAGATTGACAAGGACAAGGATCGATGACGAATCGATCGCAAGATAACAAGATTGACAAGAGGACAAAACCCTAATTCCATCATCGATTAGGATTGACGATGTCCAAAATGAAATTGAATTGACGATGTCAAAATATGCCAAATGAGCACGCACATTGATGCGACAGGATAAGATCGACCAAAATCATGACTGAAGATTGTTATCGACAAGACCAAATTCGAAAGCGAGACAAATGAAGAATGCAGAAGAAGGACTCGATGCTCGCAAATGATAAAGACCAAGTGCCCAACACAGGAGAAATATTAATGCAACACAAAAACCCTAAAATAAGGCAATGCGCAAATGTTAAAGTATGACTCCGCAAGCGTTGACCATTTTTAGACATCTACAATATTCATCATTGACTTGTTTTAAGACAAGTTGAGAATCACCATAGACTTGTAATTCCCCTATCTTCCATTGGATAGCCAAGCGTAGTCCGATATTCAATGCCTCATATTCTGCGATGTTGTTGGTACATGCAAAGGCTATCTTGTATGACTTTGGGATGCAATCTGCTTGAGTCATGATCAATAATATTCCTGCCCCTAATCCATTTTGGGTACAAGAGCCATCAAAGTACAACTGCCATGTGAAGGATGTGGTGACAATCATTATGAATTCATCTAGCAATTATGTAAGGATCAATGGTCACCTGGAAGTGGAGCGTCAGGCAGTTGGTTTGCGATAACCTGTCCCTTGATTGCTTTTATGTCTACATATTCAATGTCAAACTCACTTAACAACATGACCCATTTAGTGGTTCCGCCAGTGAGGGCAACTTTTGACAAGAGATATTTAAGAGGGTCAATCTTAGCAATCAGTTTTGTTTTGTTGTTTAGCATGTAGTGTCAGAGGTTTTGTGTACTAAATACCAATGCTAAGCATGCTCTTTCAATAGGGGTATAATTGATTTCATACCCCACTAGTGTTCGACTGATGTAGTATATGGCATGTTCCTTTCCTTGATCATTTGTTTGTGCCAATAATGCCCTTAATGCCACTGTAGTAGCACATATGTACATAATAAGAGGCTTTCCAGGAGTAGGAGGCATAAGAACTAGAGGTGATGCCAGATATTATTTGAGTTTTTCAAAAGCCTTTTGACACAATCAGTCCCATTTGAATTTTGTGTCTTTGCGCAACAGGTGTGCAAATGGATGGCATTTATCTGTAAGCTGCGAGATGAAGCGCCTAATAGATTGGAGTTTCCCCTAGAGGCTGCACAACTGTCTGAGGGTCTTTGGGGGAGGCATTTCCATGATGGCTTTCACCTTTGCAGGATCAACCTCGATGCCTCTACGAGAAACAATGAAACCTAGTAGTTTTCCCGATGTGACACCAAAAACACACTTCTTAGGATTGAGGCACAACTTGTATTTTTCCAATCTTTCAAATATTTGCCTTAAGATAGGGATGTGCTCTTCTCTTGTCTTTTATTTGCCTAGAAGATCATCCACATTGTCTTCCATGATTTTGTGCAAGAGGTCATGAAAAATTATTGTCATTGCACGTTGATGTGTGGCTCCGACATTTTTGAGGCCAAAAGGCATGACCCGATAACAAAAAGTCCCCCATGGTGTTGTGAATGTAATTTTGTGTTGATCTTCCTCCATGATCCTGATTAGATTATATCCAAAAAATCCGTCCATAAGCGATAGCATCTCATGTCCCACTGTGAGGTCCACAATCATGTCTATGGTGGGAAGCAGGAAATCATATTTAGGGCAAGCCTTGTTTAGATCTCAGAAATCAGTACAGATGCGGATGCCCCCAACAAGTTTGCCGACAGGTACAATGTTGGATAACCATTCAGGGTAGTCTATTGGTTTGATGAATTCTGCATCCAACATCTTTTGGAGTTCTTCTTTGACCAGGAGTGTAATATGTGGATGCATCTTGCGCAGCTTCTATTTTATGAGTTTCGCATCGGGGTGGACAACAAGATTATGAACCACCAAGTCGGGATCTAGACCTGGCATGTCAGCATAGGACCAAGAAAAGTGGATTTTTGTACCTGTGAGGAAATTGATGAAGTCCTATTTTTATTGATCCGCGAGGGACTTGGCAATGAGCACGTATTTTGGAATGTATTTGGTGCCCATATTGATACTGTTTGTTTCCTCTATTAACAAATTTGACCTGTCTTGTGGAAGATGACCAATGGTAGGGAGGTCAAGTCCCTCATCCTCAAGTGCCTTTTCCAAATTTTCACTTTCAGATACGCCCTTTTTTTTTACTTTTTGCTCATCCAAAGGTGCCTCGGAGGGGTTTTCACCTAGGGAATCATGTTTTTTCTTTTTATTCTTTTTTGTGACTAAGGGCATTAACCAAACTACCAAAGTATCCCTTTTCATGCAGTTGAATCTCATGTACTCTGTTGCAGTCTTCCAAATTTCGCATAGTCAGGAGAGTAATGAGAGTGTTATCATTGGCGTAGATATATAAAGTGGGTTTGTCTCGTTGGCCCTAGTCTATGAGTTTGGGATGGACAAGATGTAGCTCGTGTGAAATGGGAGGGGTTATTAGAGTGATGGTGTTGATGTGGGTGTCAAAGAAGATGTCGTCTTCATATTCAAAAGGCATTTCATGGAACTCCTCTTTGTTAGAGTCTTCGATATCCAAAGAAGAATTTGAAGGGGCACCAGTGATAGTGATCTTAGGCACTGGAGTGTACCCCAAGCCCCTATTATACTTGTAAGAGATAGGATTTATGGGTGCTTTTCTTCCTTTCTTCTCTGGTCCCAAGTCGTGTCCTTTGTAACCTATTTTTTCTACTATAGCTGATGCTTTTGGACCAAGGGAAAATATCTTGATGCAATGTTAGATTGTCAATTCAAATCAAAGCACAAAACATAGAAATAAAAGACATAAAACAACAATCTATTATACCTTGACAAGACAGTTCTCTTGTTCCTCCAATTTGGACTATTGATGAAGCCAAGAATGCTCCTCTCCTTAGCTTGATTGGATTGGTCCAATGTAGATATGTGGTTGGCTCTTTAATGTGTGCACAAATGAGGATGGATATGGATAGATGGATGGAAGAGTGAAGTTGTGGATGATGATCAAAATGGCTAAGTATGCAAGTGGGGATGATTTGGCTAGATTTTGGGTATCTAGATAGATTTCACTAAGCAAATTAGCAGCATGCACTTACAAGATTTGGAGATGAGAAAATAGGGGATGGAGTCCTCAATTTATAGGAGGAGAGGAGGAGAAATGGAGGGCTAGGATTGACCCAAGATGAAGGGTCAGGATTTCTTGTGAGCCCATACATGGCCCAAGAGGAGGTGACAAGAGAAGTGTGGAGACCAAGAGATATGCCTTAAAGGCATTTTTTGTCTCCACACTCCTCAAGGCTCATTGGGAAGACTTCCCAATGTGCCTAGGGAAGAGAAAGGAATAAAATATTCCTTGAGGGATGGGGATGCCTAGAGGAATGTGAAATTTTGAAAATCCTCACATTTACCTAGGAAAAAGAGCATTTAAGGAAGGTGGTTGGATGAAAGGGACAAGGAGTTGACTTTGTGGCTAATCATGATGATTAGCCACTAGCAACTCATTAGGAGAGAGATTAGAAGAATGATTAGGTGGGATTAGGGTAGATGAGATTTGTAGGAGGATTTGACTAGGAGAGAGAATGAGTGGAGGGAGTTAAAAATTAGAAGAATAATGATAAGTGAGATTAGGGGGCTTCTAGAAGAATTCATTAGGTTAATGATGGATTAGGAAAAAAGTGATTTGTAGGAATCGCCTAGATTAATTAATTAATTGAAATTAGGGAGACTTAATATTAGGGATTTTTAGAAGAATGAAGGTGGATTGATTAATTAAATAAATCAATCAACAAACTATAGTGACAACATTAATTATATTTAATTAATATTGAGAAGGAATAGGAATTGGCACAATTAATAAATTAATTATGCAAGGAAATTTAAATAATTATTTTTAAGTGTCTACAGGCTAATTCCTCTAACTTCTCACTTACCTCTTATTCAAAAACCTCTTTACTCACATCATCTTGTTGTTTTCCTTGGCTTCCCTCCAATTTTTTGAGGAGTTTCTCTTGATCTTGTGGTGTGAGCACCATCCGCTCATCTTGTTCATCCACTTACATAGCTTCTACTTACACTTCATATACCTGTGTTTGAGTAGTCTCAATTGTTTGGTCTTTCTAGGTTCATCAACAAGTGTTTGAGCGGGCTACTCATCTTGGTGAATGGTAGGCACCTAAATTAGCATTGGTTCTCCTAAATATTTCTTGGAGGTAGCCTATCTTTGCAGTGGATTTTCCCTCTTCCTACATTCTATTAATGAAATAGGCTCATTATCCTCATCTGAATCTAACTCAATGTTGTGAATAGTCACTCGTTCATGAGTTGGATTTGTGGATGCTATAGGGGCATGAGAAGAAGAAGCCTCTACTGGGTCTAGTCCTTGTGATGTTCCTTCCACTGGGGTCATACCAATTGTAGACACAATTAGGACAACCTATTCTTGAGGTACAACAAGCAATCTAGTGGTTATTCCATGCTCAACCACTATTTTCAAAAACTATGACTCTTTCATTTTCTCATCTAGTTGCCTCATTAGCTCTTTTTTTAATGGCAAGCGTAGGAGCTTCTTTATCCATACCTGAGTGTGTTTTCTTGACTCAGATCTTGTCCTTCTGACATACTCCTTGAGCATCTTTTGATTGGGGGTTACCGATGGCTTTATTTTTCTTCTTTTCTCTTGTTGCAGTTACCCGAAGCCTAAGACTTAGCCATTGTTTGCTTCTTTCAACAACATTTTCAGAAACATCATTAATGTTCACATTCTCCTTTTTTGACCATCTTATTAGAGAGAGAGGTCTCTAATCCATCTTCACTTCCTTGTAAGTTGGGTCCAGGGCTTTCTCATAATCTCTAAAATCCTTGGGGATGTTTCTTTACAAATAAAACTCCCTCATCTAATAGGCGGTCAATCTATAATGTCATTTCTTTCTAGCTTCAAAACTATCATGTAGTCCTCCAAGGAAGGTACATGTCCTTCATATTAGACTGGAATCATTGCCTTGAGCTCTCCAAATGGATCATATCATGGTCAAGCATAAGAAAAATATTTGAGCCATAGGTCCTACAACTCATGAATTGTCATTTTTGCAATCTGTAAATTGTGGCACTTATAGTATTTAAGGACAATTGGGAATGTTACTCCTATTTTGTTCTTTTGAGTCATGAGGCCTTGAACCCCTACTATTTATCTTGAATACTCTAAAAGACTAATCTTGTTGCTACAATAGCAAGGGAGCAAGAAAGGATTACCTGTCAATCCACTTAGTCGGATGTAGGTGGACCGTTGGTTCTGAATGAGCCATGTTCCCCATTCTTCTATCGATCTCATTGCCTCAGTAGATAGACGATATCCTACATCACCTGTTAACTTGTAGATAACTGCATATATGAAAGCATCATTAATCCTTTTAAAATGGCTCTTGGTTTGTTGAATGGGAAACTAAGTATAATACTCCCACACTTTTTGTAGTTTAGGTCCTTCCCCTAATCTGCGTTTAGTGTTTAACCCTAGATAAATGCCACTTCTGACAACCATCCATATCACATAGGAAGTCATAAAGAATCTTTTAGTCTAAAGTACACTGCACATTTGTTCATGAATATTATCCGATATGATTTGTGCCCAATCAAAATATTCTTTCCCCTTAAGGATGGTGTAGATGGAATGAAACATCCACAAATGGTAATGCTTGACATCCTCCTTTCTGAAGGCTTTGATGAGAATGATAATCAAGTTGCATGGTGTGCCTCTGAAATATACCCTTAAGATATTGTTTGTTGCCTTCAAGCTTGATTTTCTAGATTCATTGAGCCATACTTCATTTGTGTGATGTTTGTTATTTACTATATTCTTGTTGAAGATTTGGACAACTTGTTCCTCTATTGTCTACATGACCTTGTCATATTTTGGGATACAGAAGGTCATAGCAAGCATGTCGGGTGAAAGATCTACCATCACATTCCCCTTGGTGTCCACATATTTCTTGGTGTCTTTGTTATAATGTTGAGCAACTGCCAATATCAATTCTGGAGACTAGACTACTTGTGGAAAAATAGTAGCTTCTACGAGTCTTGATCACCTGATTCTCTTGTATGCAACATTTGGGTTTTGACTAGATACTTCTGTCTTGTTTTCCTCTAATTCAATGTATCCTATCTTCATGTCTGTGACCCATTGTACCTCATTTTCAAACTTTGAAACCAATTTTTGGCCCTTATACTGATATTTCATGGTGATGGGATTCTTCTTGAGTTTAATCTCATTCTTGGTCCTCCTCCTTGGGGTTGTTGTTGCTTCCATAAGAGCCCTTTAAATTTCAAAACAAAGTGTATAACTAGTACCTTAGAAATTCATTTTAAAAGCAGCGAACTCCAGAATCCTAAGGTTCTAAGGTTATAGGTCCAGAAGAAACCTTTCACAAACCTGAAGCATGAGTTCGAAATCCTAGGATTTCAGAGTCCTGAAGAGGAGGTACCATAAGCTCACCATTCGGGATCCTGAGATCTCTAAATGCTAAAGGGGAAATAAAAAAAGTTCAACGAGGCCAAGCTTTGGAATCTCAGGAACTCGAGGCTCCGAAGTCGTGAGAGGGATATCTTTAAAAGTTCTTTGGGATCTCAAGAACTTGAGATTCTGAAGTGCAATAGGGATACACTAAAAGCACTCTGAATTTTGGGATTTTGGAATCCTGAAGTGTGGAAGGTAACTGTAGTGTCATAAAATTGCGATCCCTGCAATTTTAACCACATTTTGGGTCCTAACCTTGGCGACGACATCTTCTTCCCTAACTGAGACCTATTTATGCATTTCCACCCCTTCACTCTTTCTCCTTCATGTGTTGTGTATTCTTTAGACCCTGTCTGAGCCCCAAAATAGGATAGGATAGTGGTGTGGTGCCCCTGTCCTCCTAGGATAGGGGTGTGGCGCCCCTATCCTCACCTCTTAGGGTGGCTCTATGTTCGGTCTGCCCGATCTCCTATGCATAATTTGTCTTCGGGGTTTGCGATTCCTCTTTGTCGACCTTTGGTGGTTGAAAGTTAATCCTTAAGGCATGTATAAAAGGGAATTCAATACCCTCATTCATGGATGGATAGAGGACAAATAAACACATGATACGAGATAATAGGCATAAGAAGAAGATACAAGATTTCAAGGTCATCATCAAGCATTCAAGTCTTCTTCATTCATCCATTGGAGAAACATTACAACATCCATTTGCAAGCATGTGTGTGTGTTAGGGTTTTGTCATGTTACATGCCATTTCATACAACATTTGTGGTTACATTCAAGAAGCAAAGCAATCATCATCAACAAGTTGCAGATCTACAAGGTATACATTTTCATTGTTTAGATTCAAGCATTTGCAATTACTTTCTTTCAAGGTTGATTCCTCAACTGAGGTTTTACTAAGGAAAACCCCTATCCACAACCCCCCTTTCTTCTATTTTCTATCTGTAGGTTGCAGGTGCACAATTGTAGTTGCAGGTTTGGGCTTCATTTGCAGGGACAGAAGAACCCTTTTCATTTCGAAGTTTTTATGGTGGACTATGTACATTCCCACCATGGTCTCGACGACTTTTCTCCAAATTTGCAGGGAAGATCCACATTAGTCTAATTAGCTCAGGTCCAAATTTACAACGTGATCCCGAACTAGTAGCTCCTCATTTCACTCATTTCCTACCAATTTTCCACATAGTCAACAAGTCAACTTTCTTATTTACAAAAGAGGGTAAATCACACTTTAACCATTTGCAATCCACTCAGAATTCACATCCTTGTTTACCTCGGATTTGGATCTAGCGGATTCAAGCCCCTCTTTGGAATATAAAGTTATTCCCAAGTGAAAATCATCCTAGTGGCTTCCTTTCTCTCTCCTAGGTGGGGAGTCCCTAGGATCCAATTTCCCACTTTACAGTAGAAAATCCAACTTCAAGAACCATACTTTGAGACTCTGGGGTTATGGGGTTCTGAAGTACAAAAGAGATGAGCCAAGGTTCTTTACGTAATCTCAGGAACTTGGGGTTCCGAAGTACAAAAGAGATGAGCCAAGGTTCTTTACGTAATCTCAGGAACTCGGGGTTCTGAAGAGCATCAAATCGAAAAAGGGGAAAGGCCCGAGATCTCGATAACATGAGATCCCACGAAGGGAGCTAAACCTCCAGGGCAGGAAAGAAAATTGACAAAGGGCCAAAACTATCAAATTAACTTATTAAAAAAAAAACCCTAGACTAAAACTGAAAACAAAAGAAACAAGAAAAACCCTAAGCTAAAACACAAGGTGGGAAGAAAAACCCACCTAGACAAAGGAGGGAGGACACTAAAGTGCACAACAAAAAACACCTAGGTCACTGGGAATGTAGAGTTCTCAGATGAAAGAGAGCGCACAAAATGAGCAAAATGACGTAGGAAAGGATGTTTATGCCCCTTGGCAACCACCCGGATCTAGGCGTGACACGCTTCGAGGTTTCGAGATCTCGGGGTTTTGAGGTTGAAAGGCAATTGACCTTGAGACTCTGAAGAGAAGACAGACAAAACAAGTAGAACTTGGGATCCCAGGATTCAGGGTTTCATAGCTCCAACAAATGAAAAAAACTAGAAGGCTCAAGATTTTGGGAACCCGAGATTTCGATGCCCTCACAAAAGGAACAAAAAAAGCAACACACAAAGGACTTCGGGATCTCGATATTTTGAGGTTCCGAGGTCCTTCACATGCGAATAAAAGGTGGGGAACTTCAGGATTTCAATATCTCAAAGTTCCAAAGACAACAAAACAAAGGCACCTCAAACTTTTGAAAACCCAAAATTCTGAAGCCAAAACAAAAAAAGAAACAAGGCAAATAGATGTAGTTCGAGATCTCGAGATTATGGGGTTTCAAAGTGCACAGAAAAAGAAAAAGAACAAAAGACACAGGACACCTCCAGGGTTTCGGGATACTGAAACTTCAAAGTGAAAACAAAAGAAACACAAAGTGGAAACAAAAATAGGAGGGAAAACAAAAGCAAAAAAGGGGGACCCACATTTCTAAGCAAAAAATGGATGGGGCGAGTATGCAGGGCATAATAGGAGGGCACTCTAGTCCAAGGATATGTGCATGTCCAAAGTCTAGAGCTATCTATAATAGTCTTCTCTACACTTGTGTAGCCTCCTCTATTGTCGAATTTGAACCTGAACACATGAAAACAAGAAAAAATGGTTGTGTTATATAGGGGATTGCCTAAGTGAAACTTCGTGTTAGTGTTCCCACCTCCACAATAGCTATGATTGATTAAAAAAAAAGGATCATCCTAAGGGAGGACAAAGGCTATATCATAATTGAAATGTTGTTCTAACTCTAAGTTTATATGTTTTTGTTAAGACATTACTTGTTGTGCAGGAATTCTTTCCATGACCCTAGTTTGTGTCACCATCACCTTCAAAATTAGTTTTTATACTTGTTCAAAACAAATCAAAATAACTTTTTTAGAATGAATCAAAATGTGGTAAAAATATTATTGGAACTTACCTTTACTTGGAGCTCACTTTGAAAAAACTGTCTCACGAATTTGATGATTTGCAACCTTTGTAGTGAATTTTGTGAAAAGTCTTATTTTGCAATAGCTTCTTTGAAATAGCTTCATAACTAATATTGTAGAAACTCTTATTTTGGAATCACTAATTTCACTATAACTCCAAATATATGAGCCACATGATAATAAACATAGACTATGGTAACTTTAGTATGTCCTTAATAATTCCTCCAATTTTTTTTTTAAATTGTGAGAAATATGTAATTCATGATCTAACCTCAAAAATAATTTAAAAAATAACCTTGTTTCCTTCTTTCTAGATATCATGATCACGCACTAACACCACTTGCAATGCAATGACTTGTACAATAGATTAATATGATAAAAAAAAAAATCTACAAATGCTTGAGGTTAGTCACTTTGAAGGGGAAAATTGCTAAATGTCTTAACACATAATAAAATTCACAATGTGATGACTATAATAACCCACTATACTTAACCCAACAAAATTTTACCACTTTTTTTTTTTACTTTAATCATTTGTGTTTGATTCAATCGCATACTCTAGGCATCCATCCATTAGGATTAGGCATTCATCCATCTGGGATGAGCATCTAACCATATGGGTTAGGCATATGTTCATACGAAGTAGAAGGTTTCATCTATCCAATATGGGATAGGCATCTACCCATACAGGGTAGGCATTTATCCAATTGGGATGGGAGGTGCTTTGGCCAGAGACTTAGACTCATCGAGACCATTCGGGTCCTGAGTCACTCACTAAGTACTACACTCTTCTAATAGGAGTGCACCGAGGTCGTCGTCCTTAGGAGAAATCAAAATAACATAATACAAGCTTGAATTCTACCTCGGAATTTGGCTTAAAGCCTCGGGAATTCAAGCGAATCCATACGAGATTCCTTCCGAGTATGCGTTGAATTACCTTTTTCCTTTTATTATACTTATCTTTCAAGTTAGGATTCTCCTCAATCCTTCTTCTTACCAAACCTAGACCCCACCCACGAACGCCTAAGTACTAGGGACAACTCCATCCCAAGACTGCCTACATACCCGTTTTGGCACGGGATCAAGGCGTAAAGTATGTAATTCTATTTTCTACTCTATGGTTTGATGTAAACTGATTAGTGGGTACGCAACACTTTCTAGGGTCAATGTCCCAGACAGTTTCTCTGCGGTTGCTACCCACGATGGTAGCACTTAAGCAAAGGCTCAAGATGGCCTATTGCTTGTGGCCTAAAACAACTAGATCTTAATACCTATCATAAGCGTCACCCTTGACCAAATTGTCAAGCGACAACAACTCTTCAAGATTAATCAATTTCATAAAATAATTTCACTCAATCAACCTTAAGGGGGTTTACTATGGTTTAACTCAGCGGATGTAAAATCATTTAAGGATTATCTTATTAGATTATCGATCCAAGGGGGATTACCCGCCCCTTGGATTTTAACTTCCAAGTGTCCCTTATTACTCCCCGATGATTTATAGGGGCGATGCCACAGACGTCTTTGATGTAGCTTTATTAGGCATTAAGTGCAGTAGTTCAACACGACGGCATTACCCATAAGCGTGACCCAGAGGCACTGTATATATCGAACGCTGCTAGGTTTTGGTTTTCCGACTTCCTTTATTTAGTTTTCTAACTAAGAAGCAATGAAAAACATCATGCTTGAAAACAATTATGAAATGAATGTACATAATTAGACATTGCAAAGTTTAATTAATTGAAACAACTACTTCGATGGCATTCAAGTACCACTTGATAAAAAAACCATTCTTCTACAACTAAACTATTTAATATATAATTGCATGATAATGACAATTATG
Source organism: Cryptomeria japonica (assembly GCF_030272615.1). Taxonomy (NCBI): domain Eukaryota; kingdom Viridiplantae; phylum Streptophyta; class Pinopsida; order Cupressales; family Cupressaceae; genus Cryptomeria; species Cryptomeria japonica. The sequence continues at coordinate 27,102,895 of NC_081405.1, read as the reverse complement.
AACTCACATATTAAAACGTGTAACTTGCATGAAGATGATGGAAATGTAACTTGCTCATCAATGACTGCAAATTAATATATAAGTAATTCGTATGATGCAAAAATAGTGTCATTTACATGCAAAATTAATTAACGTTTACTTCTATCACGAGAATAATTAATTATAGTGTTACTAGTTCAAAATGAGCAATTAGTTTGGATCAAATCATAATAATATGACTTAATTGTTTTAAATGAACCTAAAATTCCAACTGAGTAACCAAATAAATCTCAAATAAATTGAAAGATTCCAATTGTAAAATTTGATATAATTTAATTCACAATTATAAATTTACTAAAATTGATTTGGTGGTATTAGATAACAATGATCCAAATTATTTATAAATTTCTCTAAGTTTACTAAACTAAACTTTAATTTAAAGAAAAAAAAAATTAACAAAATCCCATTTGCAAATTTAATATATTAAAAAAAATCTAAGAATAAAAAAAGGGATTACGAATTTAAGTTTTAGTTGCCAAATGTGGAGTGGGGGCCACGGGTCCCATCACCCCTGCGGTCTTGCAGGTGCAGGCCCGCAGGGATGAGGGGACACCATGGGCCCCTCCGCTCCTTCTGCAACCATTGTCGTAACAGTGACCGCAGGGGTAGTGGAGGGTACCACTCCCCGGTGGTTACATTAACTCTACCTCCCTTATGCATTGACCGTTTAACATTATTATTATGTGAGCAAAAAAAACTTACTTTGTTTTATTTTATATTTTTATTTTTATTTCTGTTTTTTTTAAATTTAATATTGCAATATATATATATATATGGTTTTATTCCAGTTTTATTAACAATTTAAGAGGGGGTATATAAAAATGTTATAAAAAAAATAAAAAAATAAGAATCTACTCACAGGTATGAAGGATAATAGAGAAAATTGTTTGAGCCCCCAAAATAAATACAGTGTGCTTGAAATTGAGGCAAGCAATACAACAAGAGGAGATTTTTATAAAATTTATCTCATGACAGCTAGGCTCATGGAGGAATGAATTAATTAAAGGTTTTAAGAAGATCAAATCAATATTAAGAGAGGAAAAAAAAGAAATGGATTTACTCTTAGGATTTAAATAAGTCTGGGTACATATGAAAAGATTTAAAAATCAAAGGAAGAGATTTTCATTTGAATGATTTTCACCTGAAGAACTCAAGATTCTTACGGTAAGTTTTATTCACAGGAAAACATGATAATTTTAATTTATTTATTTTTATTCGCAGTAAGATGTACTCCGAGGAAAGAAAAGAAACAAGAAAAGAAGATCTATAATTAATCTTTATGTTGTCTTCAAAATCTGATTCTCTTTAACATCCTTAATATAATATGATTGAACTCGGTGCAGAAGAGATATCAAAGATAAGGAAATTCTCAAGACAACATATGACAAGGTTTAAATAAACCTTCTATACTTCGGACTTGCTTAGAGTCCAGGTGGGTATACCTTTGTGAACTAAATTCACACTTTCAAACATAAACCCACAGCAAACCAGTCCAGAAAACCAGTGGATTTAATCACCTTGAAACCAACTGAAACAAAAGAATGCAAATTATACTCATAATCAGTATTGTGGCCAACAAAACATGTAATAGACAACTTCAATCAATACCAGTGCCATATCCAAGGTCACAGAGTCATCTAAAATTCAGACAATACTCCCCAAAACAAAATATCTTCACACATCCCATTGGTTCGACTTATGTTAATCCTTATATGTGCCTAACACTTATAAGAATTTATGCATATCAAATTAAACCATGATCATCAAGATTCAAAGTTCCCTACAAAGAGTTCACTGGTAGGAATGATCCCCGCATCTTTAATTTCCCTCCTAAAGAGAAAAGCTAGCGATCACATCTACTAAAAATTGCCTTGCAACCCCATTCAAACAAAATAACCTGGATTATTCAGAATGAAAGCAATAAACAAATTGCAGGAATACTCGAAGATAACACAAAGTTTACTCAAAAGCCAATGGTCTGCATATTGATATTATTCTTCAAAGAAGTATTACAAAAACTTTGGAATTTTCTCCATTACACTTAGAAAAGCTCAACTATGAATTTCAGCAGCGTTTTCTTACAATTCTTTGCGATCCCCCTTTTCCTCTAGTCCTAGTATCCATTTATAACAACATGGATGCACAAAGCTTCGGACTTATCGAGGAGAGTTTGTTACAATCATTTCTTTCAAAACAAAGAGGTTACAAGCTTTTCACAAAAACAATTACAAGCTCTTTTCGGCCTCTGCAGTTTCTTCAACAGGTTGTTCAGTTGTAACTTCTTCTACATTTTCAGGGGCGCTCTCCAACTGTTCTGGATCATGGGTGGCATACTTAGTTGTCAACTCATTATACACATCATCGGTCGGCCATGAGAAATTAATCACTTTAGCTTTAGCTTTGGTCAACCTTTTCTAGGAGTTTCTCATTTTGTTGACTTCTGAATGGAGAAAACTATAATGTGCCTTAATTTTCTCTATCTCCTGTATTGTTATAACAAAGAAAGAAGCATCATCTAGATCAATAATTCCTTTAATTCTTGGTGACATTTTGGCTTCTATCTCCTTAAGCCACATTTGTTTATCCTTCAGTTGGTCCGGGCTAGCAAAAACTCCTGGGAGCAACTCAAAAACTTGATCAGTATATTCCTTTTTGCACAAATTAACTTTCCTATCAACATTATCCACCTATGCTGCTAATTGTACTAAATCTTTAGTGATGTAACAAGTGGATTTAATGATAGGATTGGCCCCTGCTTCATCATAAGATGCACATATAAACTCTAAATCTTGCTCCCTAGGCCTCCACTTGTCAAAAATAGGTGTCAAAATGGCCTTATCTCCCCTGAGCTCATTCCATATATCCAAAATTTTACCTACATTATTATATAGCAATGAGGCATTCATTGTATCTGCAAAACTGGAAATTGTAGCCCTTACTCTCTCCTCATACTTCTTTGCATATAAGGCCTGAGCCTATTTTAAAATTTCAAATTCTTGAGGAGTAATCTCAACCATTTGAGAGCTGGTGGGTGCTGGAGATGGTGGAAACTCAATGATAGGGCTAGTAGGTGGAGGTCTTGTAGGAGAAGAGGAGATCATCAGTGTTGAAGACTCACCTTGATGGTATTGTCCCATCAACTGGCTCTGCAGCTTAGCAATGATGCTATCCTTACCTCTTACCTCCTCCTTAGCACTGTTATAGGCCTTCAAAATTGTTTCCAACTTGACTTGGAGGATCTCTTTTTCTTTGGCTTCCTTTTCTGCTACTGCAACACTAAATTTTGCAGTCTAGCATAGTGCTAGCAGCTTCCACTACCCCTGTACTCAGCACTCTCTTCACCATCATCCCACCAAGGTAACTTGACCCTGGGGTATCTTTGCTTTTCTTACTCTCATTTCTCTTGAGAGACCACATGATGAGTGCAGCATTATCCTTACTGAAAGTAATTCTCTCCATGGGTTTAGTCTCCTTCCTCACTGCGTCTAGTACCAGGGCATCTGCTATATCCCACTCGGGTAAAATAAGCACTCCAGCTTGTGCCACCATATCTCTCCCTTGCTCAGGGGTGATGGTTTTGAATTCTTCCATCATCTCTTGCTTTATTTCATCTTCTACCAGGGCTGGATCTTTATTAGGTTGCTCACCTTTTCTCTTTTCACATCTAGCATTGTATTTATCTATGTTCTGTTTCCATATAAACTGCATAAATGCTTCTGATGTGACAAAATTGTTGTCAGCCAAGAAGGCATTACTTGCCTGCTTTATCTCAGGATCCCACTCCTGGCCTTTGAGTTCAGTGGTGGTAATGTCCATTTCAGTAGCAAGGGGTTCTTCTGGTATTCCTTCTTCCACTTCATCATAAGTGTAGGCAATTTCCCCTAGACTGCCTAACTGTAGGAGTTGCTCAGCTGCTGCTTGCTCATCTCCTATGTGGATAGGGGATTGGGATGGAGAATACAAAGGTGCATCCGATTGTACTTCTTTCCCTACCCTTTGCTTCTTTGGGCTCTCTTGGATGTCAATGACATCTTGTATCTTCCTCTTTCCTTTAGAGGTAGAGGGCTCCCCTGTTGTAGGCATCAGCACACTGTAACTAGATTTCTTGTGCAGTGTATAATCATCAGGAGGGATTGCTTTGCTGGAAGCTGACCTACTTAGGACCACTCTTGCCTTTTCAGGGTTGCCTTTGATTACAACTTCCCTCTTCTCCTTCAAGGTCTGCATCACATCCTCAAAGCAAACAATTAAAAACTTTATTTTCTCCTCCAGAGGGAAAAAGCTAGACAATGGGTCATAGCTGGCATCAAACTGATGCACGAAATCCAAGGCTTTCTTATAAGCCACCCATTTCTCTTTCCTCGGCTCCTACTCATCTAGATCAAACTCATTTCTGATGAGGTCTTCAAGAAACTGAAATTGATGGGGCCTACCTTTGCATGCTGCTCTCTTTCTAAACATGTCGTTGAAGAAGTCTTCTGGATCAGCACACCTGGATACTATAGTAGACAAATCATAAGGCTTGAAAAAATCCTCAAAGCAATTCCAACCCCCTTTTGTTATTACAAATTGGTGGGCTATGGTAACTATAGGGAAAATAGTCCCTTTACCCCTGTCTGTCAGTTCTGCCTCTTGTACACCACCAATTTGTCTAAGGATCTCTGCAATTCCCACTTTGAGAGGAACCCGGTAAGGTAGCAAGAATGGGGTGCCTCTAAAACCAAACACTCTGAAAACTGTTGAGACTGGATACAAATAAATGTCACCCCAATTGTGAACAATTTTTATGTTCTCTGTGAATTCTTTTGGTCTTATGAATTTCAAAAGAACCTTGGGGATTCTCGGGTTCTTCGAGCAGAGGAGAGTCCTGATCTTGGATGCAAAGTATTTGTCAAACTTCAAGAAACTGGCATCCTCCCTATCCCATTACAACACAGTACTCCATAGTTGTACTGGCATCTTTTCTCCTTCCTTCTCCTTGACAAGGTCCAATCCACTAGCAAAGTAATCACCACCTTTGAAAAGAAATAGATGCATCAGGAGTGAGTACCATCCGAAAGGCCTATCCACCTTTCCATTCTTTATTCCTATTAACCATCCATGGATAGCGTCAGCAATGAAAGAAGCATAATCAAATGTAATTGCAAGAGAAGGATTCAAAATCTGAGCAATCATTAACAGGTAGTGATTGGGCATATTTGCTTCAGCATCTTCTCCCAAAACTTGGCAAAGTGCCCAATACATTCCCTTAGCCCTAAGGGTGAACATACTCAATGAAAAGGGTTCTTCTGTGTTGGGTCCTACAACTGTCAACCCACCTATCTTTACAAAAAATTCCTTGAGTGGCCCATTCCTGAGATGATTCCTCTGTGCACTATAAATTTGAGCTAATGACTTGAAATTTATGGGCTCTAAAAAATTGGTAAACTCATTAAGACCAAAAGCATTTATGAATTCTTCAACATTAATCTCAATAAGGGTTTTTCCATTTATATCCCGAATGCTTCTTGTGACTGGATCATAGTTGAGTGCAATTTGGGTCAACAAATCTATGTCCATAAATACCCCTGGGACTACCAATTTCCCAACATCTAATTCCCAAATACTATTTTGCAGGGCCAGAGAATTTCTCATTCCAAATCCAATCTTAAATAACCCCAACCCAGACAATCCAACCTGTGGGTCTCTCAACCAGTTACCCTTGTCATACAGTCCTTCTCCTATTTTCAAATGGGGAGCTCTAGGCACTAATTCTTTTGCCTTTTATGCATGATTAGTTGACAACGTCAACTGTTCAAGAAAATCATCACAGATACTTCTTTCTGAATAATTGACTTTGCCAGAAAATTCTCTTTTAGGAGCCATTTAAAAAAAATGTAAGAAATTAATACCGCCCCTAAATGCTTCTGTGACGAATCAATATCTTATCTGAAACACACCACACAGAAATTGCTACACAAGAGTACAAGAAAACTTGTTCTTAACTCGAAGGAATTTTCTCTACAACTGAATTGACTTGCTCTATACCTGAACAAGATAGCTCTGCATCCGCTCCTCTGCAATAATTCTTTAAAAAGATATCTTCATCCGGTTGATGGGAAATCATATATTGTACCCAGGGTCTTAACTACAACATTGATTCCGCATACTTCAGTCGTCCCTTCAAAATTGAATTCATAGGAGAATTCGTATTTTCGCTCCAACGGGTCACAACGTTCCTGCAAGTCTTTCTTTTCGCTCTTTCATAACTTCACGAAGCATAACTATCGGGCAACTTGGTCCTATGAAATAGCGTCGATCGTCCGATCAAAAGAAACTTGATCAATCGTTACACTAACTAACAGCCTTGGCTCCGCGCTGGGTCCCGCTTCTCTATTGGCTACGTGCTACCAAGTGGCACTCAACCACTAGCCTTGAAATGTCTTTCACATTCGACTCAACACTGGCCGCGTGTCTTTCTCTTATACTGTCGGCTCCACCTTGGCAGGCCCACGGCTTTCTTCTAAGACCACGTGTCCCTAGACACGTTACCATCCATCACGACACATGGACGGTCCTCATTCACTTTCACTATTTCGTAGGGTATAAAGCACGAGCATCTTACCCTTGCGAAATAGCGTGGGCCGTCAGATCATTTTTTAGTTGATCGGCTTTTAACCATCTGAATAGGCTTCAGGAGGGGTGGGCCCTCTGACTCACTTTGAACACCTAGCGTACAATCATCTTCAGAGCTGACATGTCACTTTTTTATTTGCTGAGAGAAAGCACTAGGCTCCAATTAATTCTTGACACCTATATCTGCCATGTCATCTCCTAACCTGCGACGTGACTCACCTCTGGGACCCGCCTTTTAACCTTTAATCCCGACTTGCTAACTATTGTAGCTTATGCCACGTGCCGCCATTTTACTCGCCCTCATTGACCAGCTAGACCACCCAGTTGGCATGCCATGTCATTTTCGCAACTTCACTGGTTTTAAACTACGCGCAACTTTGCCTAGCGAAATAGCAAAAGCCATAGATCCATCCACGAGATGCACACTACTTACTGGGCCCGACAACTTTAGGAGGAATACACATAAGGCATAAATTTTTTGTGATTAATTAACATGACCGCCTAGGCAAATGACAAGGGGGGACACTTCCTACGATCCCATGACCCATTACTTTAAGTGGATAAAGTAACGAAAGAATAGAAACCAGAGGGTTTTAAATAGACATCGGGCGATTTAAAAAATCAAAAAACCCTAAACCCTTAAGGCCTAAAACAGAGCTGAAGCATTTGAAAATGTGCCTACTCAAAATTTCAAAAAACCATAGCCAATTATGGGAAAAGAAAAGCACATTTTTAATCAATGATAACACTTTCTTCCCAATAAGTTTCATTCACAGGAAAACAAAATTTCTTACTAGAGAAATTAATTCATTTATTCTTGTTCACAGCAAGATTTATTCACAAGAAAAAAAGAATTAAAATAGGAAATGGGATTTGAAATTAATCTTTATTCCTAATAAGTTTCATTCATAGAGAAGTTAATTTATTCATACATGAGAAATCAATTTATCACAACAAGATTTACTCATAGGAAAGAAATGAATAAAACAAAATAACAAGATTTGAAATAAATCTTTATTCCTATTTAGTTTCATTCACAGGAAATTCACAACAAGATTTGCTCATAGGAAAGAAATGAATAAAACAAAATAACAAGATTTGAAATAAATCTTTATTCCCATTTAGTTTCATTCATAGGAAAATAGATTTTCATACATGAGAAATTGATTCATTCACAACAAGATTTGTTCATAGGAAAGAAATGAATAAAACAAAATAACAAGATTTGAAATAAATCTTTATTCCCATTTAGTTTCATTCATAGGAAAACAAATTTTCATACATGAGAAATTAATTCATTCACAACAAGATTTGCTCATAGGAAAGAAATGGATAAAACAAAATAACAAGATTTGAAATAAATCTTTATTCCCATTTAGTTTCATTCACAGGAAAACAGATTTTCATACATGAGAAATTAATTCATTCACAACAAGATTTGCTCATAGGAAAGAAATGAATAGCACAAGAAACATAATAAAAAGAGGAGAACCTGGATACTTGAAGCTTGATGTAGAATCCTCTCCAAATCTTCAAGCCTAGCCTTCCTTGATCCTTCCTTGCAAGCTTGGAAAAATTCTTCGAAACAAACTTAACTATTCTCCAAAAATGAAAAATATGACTACTTAAAAAAAAAAACTATTCGAGAAAACTTTCTTCAAGGCATAACCAACTCCTTCTTTTGAAAACTTGCATACAGTATATAGAAAAAATCCCTTAATTCCACTATCTAGAGAAATTAATTAAGAATGAGATACTTTTCCAATATTGGACTCATGCAAAATTGATTAAAATCCTAGTGGGGGAGTTACATGCAAGGTATTGAAGATTCCTTTAGAAGCTTCTAATTCCTCCTACAACATGTGCCATAATTGGGAATAAAAATAAAAATAAATAATGCCTTATGAATTATATTCTCCAAGTGTGTGTGTGGGTCCATTATTTATTCTTTTATAATATTTATTCAATCATTTTTGATAGCTCAACCAAAAATATAATAGAATTGTATCAAATCAAAAAGTGATAAAGGAGGGTTGTGACATCCTCCCCCCCTTAATTTGTGCATCGTCCTGATGCACTTATTGAATGTATCCAAAAGAGTCTATAGTTCATGATTAGTTTAAAACAAAAAAGGAAACAACTGTTGCATTTCCCTAGTATCTTCCCACGTGGCATTATTTTCATCATTCTGATTCCATTGTACTTGCATTGATCAACCTCTCTGTTGCGCAATTGGCACTGGCGCCTCTCCAAGATTTTGAATGGCTCTATCATTATTCCTCCCATTTCCTGGACCCTTAAAGCATCCCAATTCAAAATGTGTTTCTCATCAGGTACATACTTTTTAAGAAGAGATACATGGAAGACATCATGGATTCGGCTCAACTGGGGAGGTAAGGCCAATCGGTATGCAACTGGGTTAATCCTTTCCAATATTTCAAAGGGTCCAACATAATGAGGTGCAAGCTTAGTCTTTTTCCCAAACCTTATGGAAATCTTGTGTGGCCTAACCCTTAGGAAGACTTTCTCTCCCACCTCAAACTCCCTTGGTGTCCTGTTCTTGTCTGCATAACTTTTCTGCCTATCTGAGGCTTCCTTCAATCTTTGCCTAATTTCCTTAGTTTTCTTTTCCATTTCCTTCAACATATCTGGTCCAACAATTACTCTATCTTCAAGACTATCCCAACTCAAAGGTGTTCGACATGTCCTACCATACAATGCTTCGAAAGGTGCCATTCCCAAAGATGTTTGTATGTATTATTGTAAGCAAACTCTACTAGAGGTAGGTAATCTTCCCATTTCTTTTGTTGGTCCATGCAGTACATGCGAAGTAGGTCTTCCAAAATCTGATTTGTCCTCTTTGTTTGACCGTCGGTTTCAAGATGGTATGCAGTGCTAATATTTAGTTGAGTTCCTAGAGCTGATTGAAGAGTTGTCCAAAACCTTGAAGTGAATCTAGCATCTGTATTTGATATGATTTTCTTTGGCATTCCATGCAACCTAAATATTTCCTTAACAAAGCGCCTAGCCAACGTAGGTGCATCATCCGTTAGATTCCCCGGTATAAAGTGTGCCACCTTAGTGAGTTTTTCAAATACCACCATTATTGTATCATGCCTAGAAGGTGACATGGGCAACCCTTGCACAAAATCCATGCTAATAACTTGCCACTTGTGTTGAGGTACATCGTGTAACTGTAATAATCCAGTTGGATGTCTATGTTTTGCCTTTACTCTTTGACACTCCAAACATTTAGCCACATACTTGACTATGTCATTTTTCATCCCTTGCCAAAATTATAACTTCTTTAGATCTGCGTAAAGTTTGTTAACTCCCGGGTGCCTTGAGTAAGGGGCATTATGAGCCTCCAACAAGACTACTTCCCTTAAGTCTCTTGAATTAGGAATATAGATTCTATTATTGTATCTAAGCAATCCATCTTCATCTAATGTATACCCTTCAACCTTAGGATCGGTTGGATCATATTCTAAAGTCAATTTGACTTGCTCATACCATGGGTCATGTCCATGCTCATCCATTACTTGCCTTTTGAAAGAAGTTTTGAATGTTGCTATAGTCATCAAGTGTCTCCTCCTACTTAAAGCATCTGCCACCCTATTTTCCTTCCCCTTAATATATTCAATTTCAAAATCATATTCACTTAGAAACTCTAAACACCTTCTTTGTCTAGCATTTAAGTGGGGTTGGGTAAAGATGTACTTTAGTCCTTGGTTATCTGACTTTAACTCAAAGGGCTTCCCTAGTAAGAAGTGTCTCCATTTCTGTAGGGCATGCATAATCGCTGCTAACTCTAAGTCATGGGGTGCATAATTAACTTCATGAGTCTTCAGCTTCCTGGATTCGTAAGCTACTACCCCTTCATCTTGGACAAGTACTCCTCCTAAACCTTCAATAGAAGTGTCAGTTACAACTGTGAAGTGTCCATTCGTATCTGGTACTTTTAGAATGGGTGTTGAAGTTAGTTTCCCTTTCAAAATTTGGAATGCCTTATCACTTTGTTCTGTCCACACAAACCTTTTACCCTTCCTCTATAATGAGGTGATGGGGTTTGCTATCTTAGAGAATCCTTCCACAAACCTCCTATAGTACCCCGCTAGCCCCATAAAGCTTCTTACCTCTGAAACATTTTTAGGGATCAGCCATTCTACTATTGCCTTTATCTTATCTGGATCAACTGCTATTCCTTCCTTTGATATTATATGCCCAAGGTAGTGAATCTTTTCCTCGAAGAAGGCACATTTTGATAGTTTCCCATATAACTTATGTTCCCTCAACCTTTGCAAAACAATTTGTAGGTGTACTAAATGTTCCTCCTCATTCCTAGAGTAAATCAATATGTCATCCAGAAATACCAAAACAAATTTGTCCAAGTAGTCATGGAGTACACTATTCATTAGGTTCATAAATGTAGCTGGGGCATTGGTTACACCAAAAGGAACTACTGTGAATTCATAATGCCCATATCTAGTCCTGAAAACTATCTTCAGAATGTCCTCCTCCTTAATTCTGAGTTGATGATATCCTGATCGGAGGTCTATCTTCGAGAAAATTGTTGCTCCTTTCATTTGGTCAAAAAGATCCTCTATTCGAGGTAAGGGATACCTATTCTTTATTGTGACCTTGTTCAACATCCTATAGTCGATGCATAGCCTTAAGGTTCCATCCTTCTTCTTAACGAATAAGACTGGTGCTACCCATGGTGATACACTTGGCCTTATTAATCCCTTAGCTAAGAGTTCCTCTAATTGCATTTTGAGCTCTTGTAATTCAGTTGTGTTCATTCGGTAAGGTGCCCTTGATTCTAGTTCAGCTCTCGGTAGTATGTCGATAGAAAAGTCAAATTTCCTTTTAGGGGGCAAGTCGGGTAATTCTTCTGGAAATACATCCTTGAATTCTTGTAAGAAAGGGGTATTTTCAAGGGTTGGGGTATTTTCCTCTTTTCCTTCATCAATTTCAACCATATAGATTAGGCCTCCTCTTCTTCTTGCCTTCTTTAATTGCATGGCTAATATGGTTTCTATATTAATGGGGTTAAACTTTCCTTGGATTTTGACCCTTTCCCCCCCATCATCCAAGCATTCAACAACTTTGTTATAGCAATCTACATTAGCCTGATGATCTTTTAACCAATTCATTCCAATAATTACATCATATAATCCTAGGGGTGCCACAAAGAGATCTACTCTTGTTTCAAACTCAGGAAATTGTACCCTTGCCCTCGGCAAACACTTAGTTACTTCCCTAGTTGCCTTATCCCCATATTGAACCGTCCATGATGACTCCATTTGATTAACTTTTAATGCATATTTGCTTACTAATTCAGGTGAGATGAAACATTCAGATGACCCAGTGTCAATTAGAATTGAAATTGGTTGTTCAAACAGTGTACCTGAAGTTTCCACAGGAACATTCTAGCATCTTGCTCTTCAGTTTCTAACTGTTGCATGAATCCTTTGTTGGGGTCCTTGTTGGGGTTGATTGGCCCTAATTTGACCTTGCATCCTAGGACACTCTCTAGCAAAATGGTTTCCCCCACACATAAAGCATCCACTTGGAGGACCCCTCCTGCCTTGATTGCTAGGGGGATCATTCCTTGTTTCATTGGCCCTGGGTGGATAAGTTATCCTGTTTTGTTGGTCATTCCTATTATAGTTGCCTCTATTATTATTGCCCCTATTATTATTATTATTTCCATTCCTCTGATATTGATTTGGGGGTGGCCTTCTTTCGGAAGAATTATTCCTTTGACTTTTGTTGAAGTTAGTGTTCCCCTTGAATTCCTACTTCCTTTTAAAAGAGTGGTTCCCATTATAGTTCTGCCCTGCTAGTGTTTGAATCTTCCTCTCTTGCCTTAGGGACTTTTCAAGTACTTCGTTCATGTTTTTGGGTCCATGCATGTCAACCTCTGCCCCTATGTTGGTATTTAGTCCCAAAATGAACTTCCTCGCTTAGCCTTCTTCATCTTTATGGTACATTGGTACGTACTTAGGCAATTTGGCAAACTTATCCCAATATTGTTGGACTGATAGGGGCCCTTGACGTAGATTATGGAATTCTGTCACCTTCTCATCAAAGAACAATTGAGGGAGCCACCTTTTTCGAAAGTGGTGAACAAATTGATCCCATGTGATCGTATCCCTTCTATACCCATTTTGCTCCTTGGTGTTGGTCCACCAACTAGCTGCCTCCCCTATGAGTTGATAGGAACCCCATAAGGCCTTGGATGTTTCGCTAAAATCTCTTAGTTGAAAATACTTTTCCATTTCATTTAACCAATTCTCAGCTCCTTCACCAATTTGCCTCCCATTGAACTTAGGAGGGGTGAGTTTCTTCAAATCCTTAGAGAGTTCCAATATGTTATTTTCTTTTCTATTTCCCATCATATTCCCCTGATTGCTACCAAGGTTCCCATTTTCAGTACCACTTTGATTTTCAATGTCATTCTGTCTTGCCCTAAGGTCCTGCATTGATTGCTCCAGGAAGTTGATTTTATCCCTTTGTTCGGTTAGAAGGTTGATTATAGCCTCAAACCCATCTTCATTATTCCTTGGGTTATGTTGATCCCCTTCATGGTCTTCCTCATGGTTTTCTTCATGGTTTTCTTCATGATTAGCTTCCCTTTGTCTCCTAGTGGTAGTACGTCTTCCGTTACCCCTTCCTCTTCCTCTTCCTCTAGTCATCCTAGGGTTTTACCTGAAAGTTAAATTATGTAGTTAGTTCTTGATTTTAGATTTTTAAAATTTAATTTGTACCATTGCAAAACATTCCCTTAGTTGTGTAAATTGAAGTGAGCACAAGGCCTATATTTGAACCTTTGCTTTGATACCACATGTAATAACGCACTATACTTAACACAACAAAATTTGACCACTTTTTTTTTTTTACTTTAATCATTTGTGTTTGATTCAATTGCATACTCTAGGCATCCATCCATTAGGATTAGGCATTCATCAATCCGAGATGAGCATCTAACCATACGGGTTAGGCATATGTTCATACGGAGCAGAAGGTTTCATCTATCCAATACGGGATAGGCATCTACCCATATGGGGTAGGCATCTATCCAATTGGGATAGGAGGTGCTCTGGCAAGAGACTTAGACTCATCGAGACCATTCGGGTCCTGAGTCACTCACTAAGTACTACACTCTTCTAATAGGAGTGCATCGAGGTCGCCGTCCTTAGGAGAAATCAAAATAACATAATACAAGCTTGAATTCCACCTTGGAATTTGGCTTAAAGCCTTAGGAAGTCAAGCGAATCCATATGAGATTCCTTCCGAGTATGCGTTGAATTACCATTTTCCTTTTATTATACTTATCTTTCAAGTTAGGATTCTCCTCAATCCTTCTTCTTACCAAACCTAGACCCCACCCACGAACGCCTGAATACTAGGGACAACTCCGTCCCAAGACTGCCTACATACCTGTTTCGGCATGGGATCAAGGCGTAAAGTATGTAGTTCTATTTTCTACTCTATGGTTTGATGTAAACTGATTAGTGGGTATGCAACCCTTTCTAGGGTCAATGTCCCAGACAGTTTCTCTGTGGTTGCTACCCACGGTGGTAGCATTTAAGCAAAGGCTCAAGATGGCCTATTGCCTGTGGCCTAAAACAACTAGATCTTAATACCTATCATAAGCGTCACCCTTGACAAAATTGTCAATCAACAACAGCTCTTCAAGCTTAATCAATTTCATAAAATCATTTCACTCAATCAACCTTAAGGGGATTTACTATGGTTTAACTCAGCGGATGTAAAATCATTTAAGGATTATCTTATTAGATTATCGATCCAAGGGGGATTACCGGCCCCTTGGATTTTAACTTCCAAGTGTCCCTTATTACTCCCCGATGATTTATAGGGACGATGCCACAAACGTCGTTGATGTAGCTTTATTAGGCATTAAGTGCAGTAGTTCAACACGACGGCATTACCCGTAAGCGTGACCCAAAGGCACTGTATATACCGAATGCTGCTAGGTTTTGGTTTTCCGACTTCCTTTATTTAGTTTTCTAACTAAGAAGCTATGAAAAACATCATGCTTGAAAACAATTATGAAATGAATGTACATAATTAGACATTGCAAAGTTTAATTAATTGAAACAACTACTTCGATGGCATTCAAGTACCACTTGATAAAAATACCATTCTTCTACAGCTAAACTATTTAATATATAATTGCATGATAATGACAATTATGAACTCACATATTAAAACGTGTAACTTGCATGAAGATGATGGAAATGTAACTTGCTCATCAATGACTGCAAATTAATATATAAGTAATTCGTATGATGCAAAAATAGTGTCATTTACATGCAAAATTAATCAACGTTTACTTCTATCACGAGAATAATTAATTATAGTGTTACTAGTTCAAAATGAGCAATTAGTTTGGATCAAATCATAATAATATGACTTAATTGTTTTAAATGAACCTAAAATTCCAACTGAGTAACCAAATAAATCTCAAATAAATTGAAAGATTCCAATTATAAAATTTGATATAATTTAATTCACAATTATAAATTTACTAAGATTGATTTGGTGGTATTAGATAACAATGATCCAAATTATTTATAAATTTCTCTAAGTTTAACTTCACTAAACTAAAATCTAATTTAAAGAAAAAAAAACATTAACAAAATCTCATTTGCAAATTTAATATATTAAAAAAAATCTAAGTAAGAAAAAAAAAAGGATTACGAATTTAAGTTTTAGTTGCCAAATGGGGAGTGGGGGCCATGGGTCCCATCACCCCTACGGTCATGCAGGTGCAGGCCCGCAGGGATGAGGGGACACCGTGGGCCCCTCTGCTCCCTCTGCAGCCACTGCCGTAACAGTGACCGCAGGGGTAGTGGAGGGTACCACTCCCCAGCGGTTACATTAACTTCGCCTCCCTTATGCGTTGACCGTTTAACATTATTATTATGTGAGCAAAAAAAACTTACTTTGTTTTATTTTTTATTTTTATTTTTATTCCAGTTTTATTAACAATTTAAGAGGGGGTATATAAAAATGTTATTAAAAAAAATATAAAAAATAAGAATCTACTCACAGGTATGAAGGATAATAGAGAAAATTGTTTGAGCCCCCAAAATAAATACATTGTGCTTGAAATTGAGGCAAGCAATACAACAAGAGGAGATTTTTATAAAATTTCTCTCATGACAGCCAGGTCATGGAGGAATGAATTAATTAAAGGTTTTAAGAAGATCAAATCAATATTAAGAGAGGAAAAAAAAGAAATGGATTTACTCTCAAGATTTAAATAAGTCTGGGTACATATGAATAGATTTAAAAATCAAAGGAAGAGATTTTCATTTGAATGATTTTCGCCTGAAGACCTCAAGATTCTTACAGTAAGTTTTATTCACAGGAAAACATGATAATTTTAATTTATTTATTTTTATTCGCAGTAAGATTTACTCCCAGGAAAGAAAAGAAACAAGAAAACAAGATCTGTAATTAATCTTTCTTCCCAATAAGTTTAATTCATAAGAAAACAAAATTTCTTACTGGAGAAATTTATTTATTTATTCTTGTTCACATTACTCACAGGAAAAAAAGAATTAAAACAGGAAATGAGATTTGAAATTAATCTTTATTCCTAATAAGTTTCATTCACAGAGAAGTTAATTTATTCATACATGAGAAATCAATTTATTCACAGCAAGATTTACTCATAGGAAAGAAATGAATAAAACAAACTAACAAGATTTGAAATAAATCTTTACTCTCATTTAGTTTCATTTAGAGGAAAACAGATTTTCATACATGAGAAATTGATTCATTCACATCAAGATTTGCTCATAGGAAAGAAATGAATAAAACAAAATAACAAGATTTGAAATAAATCTTTATTCCCAGTTAGTTTCATTCAGCAAGATTTGCTCATAGGAAACAAATGAATAAAACAAAATAACAAGATTTGAAATAAATCTTTATTCCCATTTAGTTTCATTCACAGGAAAACAGATTTTCATACATGAGAAATTGATTCATTCACAGCAAGATTTGCTCATAGGAAAGAAATGAATAAAACAAAATAACAAGATTTGAAATAAATCTTTATTCCCATTTAGTTTCATTCACAGGAAAACAGATTTTCATACATGAGAAATTAATTCATTCACAACAAGATTTGCTCATAGGAAAGAAATGGATAGAACAAAATAACAAGATTTGAAATAAATCTTTATTCCCATTTAGTTTCATTCTCAGGAAAACAGATTTTCATACAAGAGAAATTAATTCATTCAAAACAAGATTTGCTCATAGGAAAGAAATGAATAACACAAGAAATATAATAAAAAGAGGAGAACCTGGATACTTGAAGCTTGATGTAGAATCCTCTCCAAATCTTCAAGCCTAGCCTTCCTTGATTCTTCCTTGCAAGCTTGGAAAAATTCTTCAAAACAAACTTAACTATTCTCCAAAAATGAAAAATATGACTACTAAAACAAACAAACTATTTGAGAAAACTTTCTTCAAGGCATAACCAACTCCTTCTTTTGAAAACTTGCATACAATATATAGGAAAAATCCCTTAATTCCACTATCTAGAGAAATTAATTAAGAATGAGATTCTTTTCCAATATTGGACTCATGCAAAATTGATTAAAATCCTAGTGGGGGAGTTACATGCAAGGTATTGAAGATTCCTCTAGAAGCTTCTAATTCCTCCTACAACATGTGCTATAATTGGGAATAAAAATAAAAATAAATAATGCCTTTTGAATTATATTCTCCAAGTGTGTGTGTGGGTCCATTATTTATTCTTTTATAATATTTATTCAATCATTTTCGATAGCTCAACCAAAATTATAATAGAATTGTATCAAATCAAAAAGTGATAAAGGAGGGTTGTGACAAAAGAAACTTCGAAGTGAAAACAAAAGAAACACAAAGTGGAAACAAAAACAGGAGGGAAAACAAAAGCAAAAAAGGGGGACCCACATTTCTGAGCAAAAAATGTATGGGGCGAGTATGCAGGGCATAATAGGAGGGCACTCTAGTCCAGGGATATGTGCATGTCCTAAGTCTGGAGCTATCTATAATAGTCTTCTCTACACTCATGTAGCCTCCTCTATTGTCGAATTTGAACCTGAACACATGAAAACAAGAAAAAATGGTTGTGTTATATAGGGGCTTGCCTAAGTGAAACTTCGTGTTAGTGTTCCCACCTCCACAATAGCTATGATTGATTAAAAAAAAAGGATTATCCTGAGGGAGGACAAACGCTATATCATAATTGAAATGTTGTTCTAACTCTAAGTTTATATGTTTTTGTTAAGATATTTCTTATTGTGCAGGAATTCTTTCCATGACCCTAGTTTGTGTCACCATCACCTTCAAAATTAGTTTTTATACTTGTTCAAAACAAATCAAAACAACTTTTTTAGAACGAATCAAAATGTGGTAAAATTATTATTGGAACTTACCTTTACTTGGAGCTCACTTTGAAAAAACTGTCTCACGAATTTGATGATTTGCAACCTTTGTAGTGAATTTTGTAAAAAGTCTTATTTTGCAATAGCTTCTTTGAAATAGCTTCACAACTAATATTGTAGAAACTCTTATTTTAGAATCACTAATTTCACTATAACTCCAAATATACGAGCCACATGATAATAAACATAGACTATGGTAACTTTAGTATGTCCTTAATAATTCCTCCAATTTTTTTTTTAAATTGTGAGAAATATGTAATTCATGATCTAACCTCAAAAATAATTTAAAAAATAACCTTGTTTCTTTCTTTCTAGATATCAAGATCACACACTAACACCACTTGCAATGCAATAACTTGCACAATAGATTAATATGATAAAAAAAAAAATCTACAAATGCTTGAGGTTAGTCACTTTGAAGGGGAAAATTGCTAAATGTCTTAACACATAATAAAATTCACAATGTGATGACAATACTTATGTCATGGAAGTTCCCCAAGTTAACCTGACTACCTATTAAACATTAAACTAATGATCATATAACCTAATGAATGATTATGCTATTCCAAGCCAACTACATGTATCTTTATGCACACTATAAGATAAAGGATGTAACAACACTTTCAACGATTACAAAATTTTGAACATTAATTTTATGATTATTTATAATACCAATTTATATTAAATAAAATTATTCTCCATTTTATGTATTTATATTTTAAAAACATTAAGAGAAGATAAATCTAGTAATTCTCTTAGAGATTATTTTACAGTTCTCTAAGCCAAGGTTATAAAGAAGAATTATAATTAGTGTTTTATCTTTTTCTTTTTTTAGGAGAGCGTTCTTATAATTGATTACCTTTAAAAGAATCCTTCGATTCTATTTGATGCCTTAATTTAAGATGTCATAAATTAAGTTGTGATCACGAAAAAATGGCATTCATTATATAGTACATTTTATGAGAGAGCACATTTTATTATCAAATTCAATAAATTTACATAATTATATATTATACATCTCTAATTAGTTTTTGAGAGGATATATGCATTCAATAGAGATGATATATACATTCTTTGTTATTTGTAGCATCTGAAATTTTAAACAACAAATAACATGTTGACTTTTTACTTTCAATCCTTTGAAAATGAGACCATTTACCACACTCACTACATATATTTTGTTGGAAAGTACTTGTTTCCTAGCTATGATTTTCTCTGTTTGACTAGTTACTTATTCTAAATAGGTATAAAGTTCTAGATTGTGGTTGATGACACTTTATGACATCTAAATGTTTTATTGTCTCTTTATGACATCTAAATGTTTTATTGTCTCTTTCATTTTTAGTTTTGATTGAATTTATCAATTTTTTAAGTTGAAAACTTGAGATTAGACTATGGAGGTCTATTGATGGTAGGTTACTTTTCATATAAATTCCTCTGTCAACCTTGTTTTGTCATAAATAGTTTAAAATATATGAAAGATGACAAGTAACATATTATAATCAAATTTAATGAACTTCTTATATAAATCTCAATATTTCATTTTTGTAAAGAAAACAATGACGATGGACAAGACCATCTTGTAAATACTAGATATCGCTGATGTATAGAAAAAACTAGACAACTAAGTTCATCTTCCTACCCCTCCACTACTATTATTGCCACCTAACGCCTTTTTATTTGTTTCCTTCTTTAAAAATATCAAAAAAAATGACAAGAAACATATTATAATATATAATAATTTTTTAATTTTTTTTTAAGGAATTGAGTTGGATATCATATTATATTTTATGAGCCAACCTTATTTGATCGTTGGTTTGGCTCATATGATGTCAACACATAACGAGATAGTGTGAAAAGCTTCGTTTGAAATCAACGTAAAAAATCCTCCTTCCCTAGTATTAAAGACAAATTTGGCTTTTGAATTTTATTTTTTTATATATTTATAAGTGGTCCAAAATGCTTAGGTGTAAAGACAGACCATTTAAGGGGTCATGTTCACATTGACAGATCTAAACGTGGCATTTGCCCATACACTTAACTCATAGTGAGATTCTCCCCCACATAGGATAGCCATGCAATTGAGCCAATTTTGTGTGTTTCTTAACTCTAGTTAATCTCCACCTTTTCTAATTCCTCTGTCATAATCAATGGTGTAAATCCATTTTACTTTCTATCTATGATTTGAATATAATTGCAAATAAAGCTTTATGTTATTTTAGTTTTTGAATGTTTGTAAATTATTTTTCATTTTTTTTAATTATGTATTTTCAAAAGTTTTATATTTTTATTCTTCTTTTGTATTTATAAAATCTATTAGTGGTTGGATGGTGTTCAAGTCAAATTATTTAGTGGTAAACGAAAAAGTAAGAGATTTAAATGGGGTTGAAGGTTGAAGGTTGAAGTGTGTTCTCCAAGGAATAATATGCTTTTAATATGGGCATTGTGGTCTTCCCACATTTGTCTTTCATTGATGTCAACCTTATCCCTAAACTACCCCATTTGAATACTCCTCCTATTCTATTATTGATCATCTTGCTTCAATTTCTTCCTCTATCATTGAAACCCTCATAGTTTTGAACCTTCTACTCCTAAAATGTCTACTCCATCTAATGGATCTAAATAAGGCATCATCCAACATAGCACTCTCAAGGAGGAGGTTGTCAATAAAGGCATTGATTCAAGAAAATATCAACAAGGTGATACTTTTACTTTTATTCTCTCTGATGATATCATAAATGCCATTTTTTAATTTTTAAACTAGATCTTTCATTCTCTTTTTTTGAAGAGGAATCTCATATGAGCAACACTTCTACAAATGTGTATACTCAAAGTTAGATAGTCATGGTTGGTTTATAGAGTCTATTAGAGGGCTTGGGTGTGGATATATAGCCTTCAATCAACTTTTCAAGATAACTCCTAAGTCATAGAAGAAAAGATTAGCTATCTCCAAGCATGTGATTTCAAATTTCACCCTAGAGTATGTCTAAATTTGAACATCCAATGTGGTTAGAGACACCATTGCTTAATCTTTCTTTCCACCTTTTCTTGAAACGCATTGCAAACAAAATAGAAAGAGTGATATAGTGCAAGAAAAATATAGACAAGTTTGCTAATGATTCGATAATGCTCAACCCGTATTACTTAGTGGTGAGAGAAAAAGTAAGAGATTTCAATGTGGTTGAAGTGAGTGTTCCAAGGAATAACTTGCCTCTAATATGGGCATTGCTCTCTCCCCATATCTGTCAACAATTAGTGTCAACCTTAACTCTAGCTAATCTCATTTGAAAACTCCCACTTATCTATTGTTCATCACCTTGCTTCAATTTTTTTACTCTATCATTGAAACCCTCATAAACATTGAACCTCCTACTCCTAAAATGTCTACTCCTTCTAATAGATCTAGAGAAGGTATCTCCATCATAGAAATCTTAAGGAGGATGCCATCAATAAAGACATTGATGCAAGAAGCTCTTAGCAAGGTGATATTTGTACTCATATTATCCCCGATGATATCATAGTGTCATTTTAATTATCAAACTAGACCTTTTGTTCTTATTTTTTGAAGAGGGATTCCATTTGAGAAAGACTTATACAAATGTGTATACTAAAATTAAGAGAGTCATGGTTGGTTTAGAGAGTCCATTAAAGGTATTGGGTGTTTATATATACCTTTCATGTTCACTTCCCCTAAACGTGGTTAAGCAACTTTGCAAAATAATTCCTAAGTTATCTATGAAAAGATTAGCTACCTTCAAGAATGTGATTTTCAACTTCCACTCTAAATTAGGTCTAAATTGGAATATCCAATGTGGTTAGAACTATCATTCCTCAATCTTTTTTTCCACCTTTTCTTGAAACACATTGCAAATCAAATGGGAAGAGTAAGACAATGAAAGAATAATATAAAAAAAACTTATAGTCTAAGATATCTATCAAGGATCTATATTGAGATAGACCTCTACCAAATTCTTCATGAATAAATTCAATTTATTGGTCTTGGAACCACAATGATAGAAAATTTATTGCCTCAATAATTCAAATACTTTCTTCTACTCTAAGAATGATTAAAACTTAATTAAGGACTATCCCATTGGTAACCCTACCCTATCCCTAACTCATCTTGTGGTTTCAAATCCTTACATTCCTCTTCACTAGGGAACTCTCAAATTTATTCACACTTCTCCCATATTTCTCCATCTAACTTGAACCCCAACTCTTTTGTTGCATTCCTAAGATCTCCATGGCTTCCTCTACATCCCCTTTGTACCTAGTTCATATTTCTCCTTCCTATACCTAATTATACAAATAAATGGTCCTAAATAATACATTGAGGTAGATGAAATGAAGAAAATACTCCTCCGAGATCTAGTCTTCCTTGTTGAACACTATCAGATGCTGAGAGGGGGTGTGAATCGGCATGTACTAAAAACTTAATTAGATTAAAACATTTAACCATAATCTTCATTCAACAGATGTGCATAAAAGTAAAGAACATGAATGACAATACACCCACATAAGAACACCAAGATTTTAGGTGGATTACCCAAACTAAGAAAAACCACGATGAGATACAAACTCACAATATATATAACAAGTGTTTACAATAGTTTAGGCTATAGGCTAGGGAGCTCACTACTCTGAACTTGCAGGTTAAGGCACACAACCTAGGCAAGATACATAAGAGGGTCTTGCACAACTAAAGAGCGCTTCTTTAGGGGAAATGCAAAACAATTGTCCAGATAAGATAGGAATAAGAAATTCGAATTGTAGAAGAAATATCATCTCTCAACATGCAGATAATGGTTCACAACTTAATACTCATCTAATACATCTCTTCTCCATAATACATTTGGAACTCTACTTTACTTCAAACCCACATTGCATTCGCATCATATATCTTACTACTTCATCTCCATACTTTTGCACACCATCTATCCATATGTATTAACGCAATTGATTTGTCCTTTATATATCAACTAGAACACCAATGACCTCTATTAAGTCAACTAAAAATATGTAATGTGTACATGTATTATCAATCCAAAATATTGCATGCGAAAGGCAAATAAGACATGTGAAGATTCACACTAAGTTGGAACACCTTCCAATTAAGCTCATGAAGGTTCTACACACAACCACATAGATCAAAACAAATAAGTAGGTTCATACCAAACTGTTTTATGCAAAATATCTTAATCCAAACCCAAAAAATAAAATGTGTGGTCCACCACAAAAGAAGCATGACATGATAGGAACAATATCTAATGATACATAATAACCTCACGATCAAAAAAAAGACAGGGAATGCAACACGTTCCTCACACACTCCTGAAACATTTTAGACAAACTCTACAAGAATCTATACTATCATTCTATTGAAGAGTTCCTAATCTAGTGGAAAGTTCTACAACCTAAATAAGCCACATGAAAACCCACCATCCTTCTCTCTAATTTTCCTCATCTCAAGCTTTAAGGACAAATATTTTCAAAGGGGGAGAATGTTCTGAACCTTATTCCACTATATTTTAAGTAGTATTATTTGGGTGCATATGTTTTGTATGTTGCCCTTAGTCATTATTCATACGGGAGGATCCATATACTTTGTAAGTCATCCCACTAGTTGTTAGAATAAAATGTGATGAAGGAATACTCCACCCAACACTTAAACATATCACAATAATAGATGACAACACAAAAAATAGAAGGAAAAAAACCCACTTTTGATTTCATCAATAAGTTGGAATTATTGATTCAAAAATTGCCATGCTACAATTGTTGGCCATTTGGTGGAATTGATTATGTGTTGCATTGATGTTTTGTCATTGATGCCAACACTAGCTGTTTGGATGCTTTGTCGACACCCTTCTGGTCCCGGTAGGTTGAGTGGTTTCTGGTTAACTTGGATTCGACATGATCCGGTAGGCTTCGATATAGTTTGGTGATGGAATTGGCTTGTTCATGATACTCATGATCATATTTGGTCAGTTGGTTTTGGTCTGGAGATCAGATGCTATCCTGCTTACTTAGAAGATTGGTTTTTGGTTCTGGTGAGGATTTCACCGGTAGAGCTTTAGGTGGAGATCTTTGATGAATTGCATAAGTGGTGTTGGTGCAGTTCAAGACTTGGCGGATGGAGATCATTGTCAAAGCGTATGGACCTATACTGGGTCCTAGTTGATCTAAGTTATGGACCGACTTTAATGTAAGATGTGGATAGGACCTTTTGATATATTTTCGGGATGTCTTATGTGTTGATATTATTTGTTTGGCCTTAGGCCGACATGGTTTGTAATTATGTAATTGGTTTATTGTCTAGTGGCTGACCTGATTGTTTATGGTCGAGGGTTTTGTGTATATAGATGTAAGATCTCATTGTAGATCATCATGGTTATTGTTAGAGGTCATGGTCAAGGAATGTAATGTGCAAATAATGTAATATCATTTAGGCAGAGGAGTTGGTCGATCATTGGAGATCGAATTGGGGTTATGTAAGAGGATTTAGTCCTCTGGTATTGAGCTTAACTGGAACTATACTCAGACATAGGAGATGCTATCTTTTGCAGTTCAACACTTCTCTGGATTGTAGTCTAGATTTCTATGTAGTCAGTGAGGCTCCTTTTGTGATGAGAAATGCGCTCTAGGTTGTTGGCCTTCCTGCCAGTGCAGGCACCTCAATTGTAATTCACATACTTACTACAGAAGTATTATCTGAATGTGGGTAGGCTTCCCACCGTGGTTTTTCCCTTTATCGGGTTTTCCACATACAAATATTGGTGTTATGTGGATGGTATTTATTCTATAATTATTGTTTACACTTAATTGGTTTATCTACTATTCCGGTATTAATGTTTTGGGTTTTGGTATGAAAGTTTAAATTGCTAATGGTTCTGGTAATCTATGATAACTGATTCACTTCCCCCCTCTCATTTGTCTTCCAGTGATTATAACTGTCTAACAATTGGTATCAAAGCTTTGGTCCTCTCTATAGAAAGTTTAACCGCTTGAGGAAGATCCTATGGCAACTAACAGTTCAAGTTCATCCAGTTCTTCTGGAGCTATCTTTAAAAGGGATATTCTGAGGCTTGATGGAACAAATTATACAGTATGGAAGATTCAGATGGAGACTCATCTGAGATGTCTCGGTAAGGAGATTTGGGAGATCACACAGAATGGTGTCACACCCTATAATCTGGGATCTGACAATTCTCCTCCAACAAACCTGAACAAGGAGCTTGAGAATGATTTTAGAGCAAGAGAATCCCTCTTGTGTGCACTTTCTGATCAACAAATAATGAGATTAACCAAAAAATCATCTGGAAAGGCTATATGGGATAAGTTGGAGACTCTTAATGAAGGTGACCCTATAGTGAAGATTGCTAAACTTGATGGTTACTGGGTGAGATATAAAAACCTGAAGATGGAAGAAGATGAAAGGATTGTTGCATTCATGGAAAGGGTTAATGAAATTGTTATGGGAATTCAATGTTGTGGTGGAACTCTGAGCGAAGATGAAATTACTTCTAAAGTCCTGAGAGCCCTACCACCGGCTTACAAAATGAAGGCTACTTCTATTAATGAGTTGAGAATAATGTCTAATACATCTGTCAACATAGATACATTGGTTGGGAAACTATCTGCTTTTGAGCTTGAAGAATTTGGACCTTCTGGAGCTGTGAAGTCTGAACCTGCTTTTCATGCATCTACATCTACAACCGATAAGAAAGACTAGAAAGCTTTGTATGCAAAGGAATTGGAAGATATGAAAAAAGAAGATGATGAGTTTGAGCAACTTGAAGCACTATTTGCTAGAAGAGTACCTGAAGGACCGGTATGAAGTAAGTATGAAGGAAAAGAACCTTTTAAATGTTTTGCATGTAATAAGATTGGTCATTTTGCATCTAAATGTCCTGAAAGAAATTCAAGATTTGAAGAAAGAGTTAGAAGATAATTTAAGCCTAACCCTGGATATCAAAACAAGTATAAGTACAAGAAAAACAGAGACAAATCATGCTACATAGCGGATGAGGAATGCATTACTGATTCTGATGATGAACTGACCAAAGACTCTGCTAGTGGATCTGACAATGGGAAGGAATGGGTGTTCCTTTCTATCAAGGAAGATGATCCAACACTGGAAGAGAATGTACCTAAAGAGAAGGCACTTTCTGCTAAAATTGAAGACAAAGATGAATGGGTAATTGACAATGGTTGCTCACATCATATGACTGGAGATAAAGGGAAGTTTCTGTCTTTGCAAGAATTTGATGGTGGTCTAGTTAGATTTGGAGATGACAAGGCATGTATGATCAAAGGAAAAAGGAACTATATCATTGGATGGTAAGAACAATACTGACAATGTTTATTATGTTGAACGTTTGAGGCATAATATTTTGAGTGTAGGACAATTGGTAGGTAAGGGATTTCAACTACAGTTCAAGGATGGAAAATGCAAAATCATTAATAGATCTGGTTTGGAGATTGTAACTGGTACACAGACAAAAGGTAATATATTTCATTTGAACTCCGGTGAGAAGACATGTTTGATTACATAGATTGATGAGAGTTGGCTATGGAATAAAAGGTTGTGTCATGTGAATTTTGATTGCATTGTGAAGATTGGTTCAACTAAGGCAATTACGGATATATCTAAGATTATGAAGTGGTATGTAGAGAATGTCAAATGGGTAAACAGGTCAGAACCTCTTTTAGGAGTATACAAGATAAATCAAATGATGTTCGTGATCTTATTCATACTAATTTATGTGGCTCTGCTAGAGTTAAAAGTTTTCATGCTCATCATTGATGATTATTCTAGAATGATGTGGGTTACTTTTTTGAAAGAAAAATTCTAAAGCATTTGAAAAGTTTAAAATCTTTAAGGCTAAAGTGGAAACTGAGATATGATTGAAGATTAAATGTTTGAGATCAGATCAGATCATGGTGGAGAATTAACATCCAATGATTTTAATAACTTTTGTGAGAAGCATGGTATAAGAAGACAATTTTCTGCTCCCCGGACACCTCAACAAAATGGAGTTGTGGAAAGGAAGAACATAACTATCTTGGATGCTGCTAGAACAATGATGATGGAAGCTAGTCTACCTCATATCTACTAGAGAGAAGCAGTGAGTACAACAGTATATACATTCAACAGAATACATATCAAAGGAGAAACCGGTAAGACACCTTATGAATTATGGTTTGGCAATACACCTACAGTTAACTATTTCTGAATTTTTGGTAGTAAATGTTATATCAGAAGAGATGATATCATTGGGAAATTGGATCCTAGATGTGATGAAGGCATATTTCTTGGTTATTCTAATGAAAGCAAAGCATATACATGTTATAACAAGAGATTACAGAGAATTTTGGAGAGTGCTAATGTCAAAGTAGATGAGCTGAACATAAGTCAAATCAGAGTTTATGAAAAGGAACCGATAGTGGAAATGATTATATCTGAACCGATAGCACCTTTACCGGAACAGAGAGTTGAATCAGTTACTCCGAAAGAATCAGATAATTCTATAGTAACTGAAGAGCAAGGAAGAGGAACATAAAGTTAGAAGACTCTTAGGTATGTGAGATTGAATCATTCAGAAGATCAGATCATTGGGGATAAGAGCAATGGAGTGATGACAAGAAGAAGATTGACAACTAATGATGTATGTTTAATTTCACAAGTTGAACTGGTATCAGTAATTGAGGCATGTAAAGATGAACAATGGTTGAAAGCTATGGAATAAGAATTATATCAGATTGAGAAAAATAACACATGAACCTTGGTTCCCCGACCTAAAAATAAAAAGGTTATTGGAACTAAATGGATTTTTAGGAATAAATTGAATGAGGATGGTCAAGTTATAATGAATAAGTCTAGATTGGTTTGTAAAGGATATTCTCAAAAGGAAGGAATTGAATATGGAGAGACTTTTGCACCTGGAGCTAGGATTGAAGCTATAAGATTATTTCTTGCCTATGTTGTTTATAAAAACTACAAGGTTTATTAGATGGATGTTAAATGTGCATTTTTGAATGAGGATCTTGATGAGGAAGTTTATATTGAGCAACCTAATGGTTTTTCACTATCAGATGATATAGATATGGTTTGCTAGTTAAGGAAAGCTTTATATAGATTGAAACAAGCACCTAGAACTTGGTATGCAAGGTTGGATAAATATCTTTTGAAGCTTGGTTTTACTAAGGGCAGTGCTGACAGTAATTTATATTATAAGATCACTGATGATGACATACTGATTATTGAAGTATTTGTTGATGACATTATTTTTAGAGGTGAAGATAAGTTATGCATAGAATTTTCGAAGAATATGGAGAAATAATTTGAGATGTCTATGATTGGTGAGATGAAATTTTTCTTAGGTTTGCAGATTACTCAGACTAACAAAGGTATTTTCATCTGCCAAACTAAATATGCGAAGGAATTGTTGAAGAAATTTGGTATGGGAGATTCTAAACCGGTAAGTACTCCTATGGTTACAAGTGAGAAATTGACAAGAAAAGAAGTTTTTGCACTGGTAAACCCTACAAGATACAAATCTATGATTGGAGATCTGCTTTATTTGACTCAGACTAGGCCTAACATTATGAATGTTGTTTGTATCATTTCAATATTTCAAGAGTGATCCTAGAGAAAATCATGAGATGGCAGTGAAAAGGATTTTTAGATACTTGCAAGGTACATCAGAATATATCTTGTGGTACCCTAAGGATGATAATTTTACTTTATGTGCATATACAGATGTTGATTGGGTTGGAGATGTTGATGACCAAAAAAGTACTTTCGATGGAGCTTTCTTTCTTGGAAAGAAGTTGGTTTCATGGATCAGCAAGAAATAGTCAAGTACTTCTTTATCTATTGTTGCAGCTGAGTATGTTGTTGCTGCTACTAACCGTACACAAGTTTTATGGATGAAGCAAATGTTGAAAGATATAAAGGTGGCTTGTGATGCACCGGTAGTTATTCATTGTGATAACTCTACTGCTATTGATATATCAAAGAATCCGGTATTTTATTCTAAAACAAAGCACATATCTATCAAGTATAACTTTTTGAAGGAGAAGGTGGAAGCAAATGAAGTTAGACTAGTTTATGTGAACACTAAAGGGAAGATTGTAGATATTTTCACTAAACCTTTGTCCAAGGAATCATTTGAGTACCTAAGAGACAAATTAGTAGCTTCTGCCCCTCCGCTAGAGACTTGATTGATGTGGTTTGGCATCAGTTCAACATGCATTACCAGAGATAATATTCATTCCGACACTGATGTAGGATGCTACTGCTCATGGGGAGTAGTTTGCTTTGTGATTCAAATGGTTTATGTTTTTGCTTTGATATTTTTGTCAGATTTCTGGCATTGATGTCAAAGGAGGAGAGATATTGATGTGAAAAAAAAGAAGTAATTCAGAGCTTTACAGAGATATTATTCACATGGAGAGATACTAATATTCAAAGCTATATGTGGGACTTTGTTGGTTGTCTTCCATTGGGGGAGACTTGTTTGGCATTTCTTGGTACTTGGATGTTTTTCAAATCTAGTGTTGCCATCAATGTCAAAGGAGAGATTGTTGGCCATTTGGTGGAATTGATTATGTGTTGCATTGATGTTTTGTCATTGATGCCAACACTAGTTGTTTGAATGCTTTACTGGCACCCTTTTGGTCCCTGTAGGTTGAGTGGTTTCTGGATAACTTGGATTCGTAGGCTCTGGTATAGTCTAGTGATGGAATTGGATTGTTCATGATACTCATGATCATATTTGGTCAGTTGGTTTTGGTCTAGAGGTCAGATGCTATCCTGCTTACTTAGAAGATTGTTTTCTGGTTCCGACGAGGGTTTCATCGGCAGAGCTTTTGGTGGAGATCTTTGATGAATTGCATAAGTGGTGTTGGTGCAGCTTTTGATGGAGTTTCCGGATGGTGTTGGTGATCATGTTTGAGACTTGGTAGATGGAGATCATTGTTGAAGTGTATGGACCTATACTGTGTCCCGGTTGATCTAGGTTATGGACTAGCTTTAATGTAACGTGTGGATAGGACCTATTGATATATTTTTGAGATGTCTTATGTGTTGATATTATTTATTTGGCCTTAGGCCGACATGGTTTGTAATTATGTAATCGGTTTATTGTCTGGTGGACGACCTGATTGTTTATGGTCGAAGGTTTTATATATATAGATGTAAGATCTCATTGTAGATCATCATAGTTATTGTTATAGGTCATGGTCAAGGAATGTAATGTGCGAATAATGTAATATCATTCAGGCAGAGGAGTTGGTCAATCATTGGAGATCGAATTGGGGTTATGTAAGAGGATTTAGTCCTCCGGTATTGAGCTTAACCGGAATTGTACTCAGGCATATGAGATGCTATCCTTTGCAGTTCAACACTTCTCTAGTTGTTACCTGGATTTTTATGTAGTCAGTGAGGCTCCTTTTGTGATGAGCAATGCGCTCTAGGCTATTGGCCTTCCTGCAAGTGGAGGCCCCTCAATTGTAATTCACATACTTACTGCAGAAGTATTATCTGACTATGGGTAGGCTTCCCACCATGGTTTTTCCCTTTACCGGATTTTTCACATACAAATCTTGGTGTTAGGTGGATGGTATTTATTCTGTAATTATTGTTTATGCTTAATTGGTTTATCTGCTATTCTAGTATTAATGTTTTGGGTTCTGGTATTAAAGTTTAAATTGCTAATGATTCTGGTAATCTGTGACAACTGATTCACCCCCCCCCCCCCCCCCCCTCTCAGTTGTCTTCCAGTTATTTGAACTGTCTAACAACAACCACATGGGCTTAACTCGTTACAAAGAAAATCACCTCCCTAAGAAAACTCTACAATTCAGAGCCACAATTAACATTGTCCTATGCAACCTTTATTCCCCTCTTTATTTGGTACTAATGGAGTTGTCCTCTGCAACCTTTTGAAAATTCTAACTATTCATTTTCCTATCTAGGAAGAATTTTCATTTGAAAGTTGAATTTTGGTAAAAACAACTTTCAGGAGCTATTATAATATATTGTTGGAAAGCTTGCAAAGAGATCTAGAATACTAAAATGATCTATATTTTCAATCTTTTCTAAGGCTTCGAAGGTCTTCTAATTTGAATTTGAAACTTTTTAGAAAAACATTCTCGAGACAAAAATCTAATATTTCCCAAGTGGTATAGGATATTGAGACGCTTCTTTCACCTTTCACTTTATTTTTCAATTTCACTCCTCTGGGTCAGTTTTCATGTCCATATGTGCACATACAAGCTAGCTTATTAAAATACAATGTAATTCTTTTTGGCATTTTCAAACTTCTAACTTTCCTACACCTCATAAGTTTCATTGTGAGCTCCAAAACAACTAAAGAAACCTACAAAATAGAAGGAAAATACATTTTTTTGGGTGATACAAGATTTCCCTTACACCATAGGATGCTCCTACATCAAAATATTTATCCTACACATGTGCATGTAATGTTAGTAGCTATAGTTGCCTTTGGAAAAACGATATATATTGTAATGAATTCCCAAAGGGAAGGCATCTTGGGTATTTTTAATTCTATTGTATGCTTTATTTGGAGGTTGCCCCCTCAAAGTGGTAGTGCAAATATAATGAAAGATTCTCTCTTATTTCTATGTGTTTAGTTTATATATCTTGTAGGTCCATTACAAACACATTAATTGAGTTATTCTCTTTTCCCATGCAATATTAAAGGTCATATTTTGGCTATTTAAAAAACCTTAATACATGTGATAAGAAATTACTAAAGATTTGAATTGCCCAAGGATTGGACCTAATCAATTTCCAACAAAAGAAAAATATTATTAAATTTTGGGATCCTTTTTATCCAAAAATTGTAGTTTGTGTTTGGTTTTAGTTGTGAGTGCAATGAGCTTAGTCTATATTATAAGCTAGCTCTAATTCTATTATATTCTTATATTAATAGATTTGATAAATGTTATTAATCTTATGTTTGTGATGTGCTTGGTTGGGGAGTATGGAGGTTATAATTTGGGTGTTTCAGAAGTGAGAGTCTAATATAACCCCAATATAATAACTTAGTAATCAGCTTGTGAATGTGATATGTGAATATTATTTGAGTATTATTTTAAAATTCATGATATAATTTAATCTTCTATGTGATTTTTTATCTAAAAGTGGTATTAGAACCATAGAAGGATGGAAGGAGGTTGATGTAGCAATTATATGTATTCTTTCACTAGCCTATAAGCATAGGTGTGCTCAAAAATAATATTGTGAGGAGTTTTAATTAAATATTGTTGTTGAAAGTGCTCAACTAACATCTTAATTGTTGGTCAATTCGCAATCGTTGTATCTAAGTGATCAATTATTAGTTTGGCTCTAAAATTGTTCCCATATGATGTAAGAGGTTAGCTTTAGATTTTTTTTCAATTTTATTTGAATCCTTACTATCATGAATTATCATGGGTTCATCTTTTTTTTATAAAGCTTTCAAAATAAAAAATACTAAATGTGGCTTATTAAAATATGTGCACCAAGTATCTAAGAAAATATCTACACAAGATGAGGTTTCATGAATAACCATGCTTGTAGGTTGTGCAAAAATAAGATTTATTAACTTTGCTCAAATGCAACACACTATTTTAAGAAACACGATACATTTGGAGTCTTTTAAATATCTTGATTCTAGATTAATACAAAAGGTTTTGATAATTCTCAACATCAACGCATCAATTGAATTTTTTTCATTTGTGTTCAAATGAAAGAACTCCATCAAAATCTCATAGAATAACTATTCAAAACTCCAGTTTGTTTGTTTTTTGTAATTTAGATCAAAAGAATTCATCGACTTCGAAATTCTTATCTAGAATTTGTAAAGTATTTTCTATTAATTTAGCTATTCGTATAATGAGAATAGATTATATAATCGAAAATTCATTATATTTCATTATTATATAAAAGAATTAAAGAATATTTAGCAACCTAACGGGAGCCCTCAAGATGAATACGACGGGTAGCAATAACTTTGATAATGAAAGACAGGACAATTTGCCACGTGGCAAACAAATTTCATACTCTTTCCATTCATGCCCGTTTACACTAAGTTTCAATTTTTAAAATGATTTTCCTGCATTTAATACAACGTTGAATAATTGGAAGGAGAAATAAATACTTAGAAAACGGAAGCCAATCAATCATGTTAGAAAAAGATTGAAGAGGCATTGCTTTTATTAGATAGATATTATAAGTGTACTAGGAAAAAGAGAAATTATATTAATATTTTTAATGCATTAGGATAATAAAAGAATTTTCTTTTTTGTTATATTAGTGATGTCTTTAGTTTGTGTTTGTGGATAATATTTTTAGGAAAAATAATCATATAAAATGTTTAATAATATTAGAATAAGTGCGTAGTGTCAATTATTCAAAATTTTATGGAGAAATAAGAGTCATATTGTTTATTAATTTTCATTATATTTAACATCTATTTATGAATTATCTTTGGACTATAAAAGTTAAAAATCTATCAAGAAGTATATTAAAAATTGATGCTTCCATTGTCATGCCCTAAATCTCTTTTACATGCTATCTAGGTACCACATACCATCTTGCCCTCGTGTGCTTTAAGGTATCATTCACATACCATTGGTTATATAAAAATCATTAACTTCCTCCGCATAGTAATGAAATATTAGAAGGTGGGTGTATCAAGAGACATGGTATAATGGTCAAACAAGTACATCAAAAGGATACCTATTTAGGGAGATAAGAAACCCTCATAATTACTAAAAATGATTTCAAATAATTCTAAGATAATACTTCCAAACTCTCATTTGTTGCGATATGATAATTATTTAGCCTAGAAAACAAAGGCCCAAACCTAACTAAAATTTGGGGACATATGGTGCATTGGGAATGGCATTGACATCATGCTTATAACAAATGTCATTGAGCAATGTAGGTTTTATAAGGTCAATCAAAATGAAAAACTCCTTATATTATTTGGTATCATAATTGAGACAAAATCATAGATCCAAAGCCAAAACTGCAAAAGAAGCATGAAACAAATTCAAATTTGTGTATGAAGCATAGAATCGAAACCATATTTTTCACCTTCAAAGTTGGTTACATGGCCTAAAGATGCAAAGTGGTAAAAAAAATAGACAAATTCTTCTAGCAAATTTCATCAATCAATGAATTATGGGAAATAATTTCAAATGACTCTCTTACACCAACTAATTTGAGAGTTCTAACCCCTTCCTTTTGAGTGTTTGTGACATGTATGAATGTAGCTAGTCCAAATCCTATGTTCGAAAAATTAATGAATGCATTTTGAAACAAGAAAAATAAAGTTAAGATGAGATTGCTAACATCATATACAATTAAAATATCATGTTACAATGATATGAAAATGTGTTTAAGGTGAATGGTTTAGCTATTTAAAAATTGAACAAACATGATGTAGAGGACTCAAGGGTGGATGGAAGGTCAGACAAACACATTTCAACATGAACAAGTAGTTCAAACTTGCAATAGGTTTTCATGACCAACATTCTTATGCATCATGGGACATGACAGCTATGCCACAAGGGTCAATATGGGGATCCACCAACACACTCAAGGAACTCACTATCTTAACATCAAACATCGTGTCCTAACACTTAACATTGAATGGAAACCACCAACAAGGTTACTTCCTTCATACAAGGCTACTAGACCTATTAGGCCTCCATGACTGGTTTTTTGGCCTTAGCTTCCCAACCCTTTACCATGGGAACAAACCAAAAGTATTTTAAGATACCCTTTTCAGAGTTACACAACATATGTAAAAACCCCTATAGGTTACTTTAGGACATTATGGTCAAATTCGAACTGTTGTAGGTTTTAGGGATCACAATTAAGTCTCTTTTACAAACCAAGTGTCCTAGAAACAACTCATACACACACTACTCCACTTCCAATGATAGGGGCATGTCCCAAATGGAAGGATTTCACAGGTTTTACACCACTTTGTATTGTTTTGTCACCATACTCCAAATCCTTCACCTCACATATGCTTTCTCGGCCTAACACATGGAGATGTTAAGCATTCAATGCTTCAAACATGCCCCAAAACTCAATCCTTACAAAAATAAAAGAAACTCCATTTGTAGTACCTACATCTACTATTCCACCATATTTGGAGTTGTGATCTCAATGGAATGGCGAGATATCTACATATCTCTGTCCAAACCCTTGAAACTGGGGTTTCATAGAAAATTTGGGAAAATTGCTCACCAATTACTCAAATCTTAATTAAAACCTACAAAATTGGTGTCAAATGAAAGGTGATTCACATAGCTTTCAGATGAAACTAGTCTCACATCTTGATTCGATCATACAAGAGAGATATGAATGTTATAGCAACAATTTAGCAAAAATTTGCAGGAAAACAAAGATAAATCCTATTGAAACTTCTTCCAAACTTAGAAAAATCAACCATGCCTCGACTTTGGAGAGGCTATTTAAACCCATTCAGACCTTTTCCAATGGTTCCCATCTTATTTTTGAATGGATGACAAGCAACTTTAGCAACTTTTACAATTTTTTTGCTCTTCTATACAAACTGACTCAAAACTTCACACCTACCCCTAAGACATGTCAAATTAGACCATATGACACCAGTTACATCATTTCCACTAATTTTGAACACACTTGGAGTGGTTTGACCAACATTGACCCAATCAGGACCTTATAGGTCTATATGACTCAAATGACATCAAAGGCCTTACAACTTGATTTGAAATGATTACAAATAGATTGAAATGAAAAAAAATGGTCCTTAAGACCTTATTTTAACTTGACACAACACCAAAACAAGAAATCATGACAAAAGCCTTCATAAGGCATCAATATGATGCAAGTGCTCCTGCACCATACACCTGAGGTGGGAAGGATCTCATGTACCACCTGAGATCAGTTGTTGCAGAGATATGCCATGCTTCATAATGTCTTCCTTAGTCATCCAAGTGGCATATTCTAGAGGTATTCCTTGTCATTTGACCAAGTGCTCATTGTGGACCCATCTCCTTGTCATTTTCACCTCTCTAGTGTCAAGAATGGTTTCAAGTTTCAACGATTTAGAGGGTGGTAGGTCTTGTATCCAATCTTCATCAACTTCCACACCTGTATTTGCATCCAAAGATCCTTAAAGGGGTATAAGTCAGCAACATTAAATATTGGAGAGATAGCCACTCCAGGAGGGAGTGCAATCTCATATGCATTTTCACCAAACTTGTGGATTATCTTACAAGAGCCTATTTTCTTAATGTGCATCTTGGTGTATCTTCCCTTGGAAAATCTCTCTTTCTTTAGATGTGCAAGTACTAGATCTCCAACCTTGTATGTAACATTCCTTCTCCTCAAATATTCCCTCTCCTTGTATCTAACTGTACTTTGTTTGAGGTTTTCTTTCACTTGATCATGGATATCCTTCATTACTGCTGCAAACTCCTCACCTTCAACACTCATTTTCTCCACTCCCTTCAAATCTCTTAGTTCAAAAACACTCCTTGGGCTCATTCCATACACTACTTCAAATGGAGTTTTTCCTATGCTCTATTAATGGAGTCATTGTATGCATACTCGGCTTGGGGAAAGACTAGATCCCATTGTTGGCCATGCTCTTTGGTCAAACACCTTAGCAAATTCCCAAGTAACTTGTTCACTAACTTTGTTTGCCCATCCGTTTGAGGATGGTAGGCAGAACTATAATCCAGATTAGTGCCCAAATTCTTCCACAAGGTCTTGCAAAAGTGACCTATGAATTTGGAGTCTCTATCTGACACAATGGTCAAAGGAAGACCATGAATCCTCACAACTTCTTTTAAAAATAGACCTGCAATGTTAGAAGCATCATTTGTGTATTTGCATGGAATAAAGTGTGCCATTTTATTGAATCTATCTACTACAAAAAAAACACTATCAAATCTCCTTTGTGTTCTAGGTAGTCCCAATACAAAACCCATACATATGCTTTCCCAATGCCTTCTTGTTATGGATAGGGGTTGATAGAGCCTTGCATTTGAGGTAGTTCCATTTGCCCTCTGACATATGGTGCATCATGTTGGCAATATGCTGAATTTGGTTGTGTTGTAATTGATGTCAACACTGTATCTCGGATGGATATGGTTATGCTATCCCAGTTGGACCTGTCCCGATTTGTCTTAATATTTATCTTGGTTTTGGCTTCGATTATGATCCGGTATGATCACATCCTTGGATGCGGTTTTGGATGCTTATTCTAGATGGTTATATGCTTGCCATATTTTGTTGGTTCATGTTTTGGTGCTCCGGTAACTATTACTTATGTTCTTGTTTGGTATTTCCTGATACCGGTTAGCTTTACCTGTAAGTGATATTTGATAACTTGATCAGACGATTTTGGTTCGGCTTATGAAATCGGTTTCTATCATGTTGAAGGTGCTTCTTGATCATATTTTGAGTGTTTGGTGACTTTGCATTGGCTGGCATGTTGTTATGGTGGTCCTATTTGGATCCAGTTAGACTTTCTCTGTTACTTCATTGAGGGTTTCTACCGATTGGTGAAACGTGTTGGATTTTGGTCTTAACAAAAATTTTGGTGGATATAATTGTTTGGATATTTGAATTAGGTCCATGGTATGTAATGTAAATCATAATATTGGTCCATTGATACTATGTAATGTAATTTTTGTTATTATGGGTTTTTGGGTTTAGGGTTTAGCCGACCTTATCATAAGGTTGATGATCTATATTTATAGGTGACTTATTCATGTAATATGAAAGTGGTGTGGGATCGATGGTTATGTCTACATTATCAGAGGAAGGTTTATGTGTGAACAAGTGATATATCATTCGGCAGAAAGTTTTTTGTATTGCAGGGCAAACATTTGTGCTTAACCAGAATTGTATCAAGCATTTCGAGATGCTACTTTCATAGTTCATTCTTTTTGGATTGTAGTCTAATGTTTTTTAAGTCAATGAGACTTCTCTTTAGTGATGAGCAGTGAGCTCTAGGTAGTTGGCTTGATTGCAAGTGCAATTGCCATTGTAATTATTTCACATACTGCTGCAGAAGTATTATCTGATTGTGGGTAAAGTTTCCCATCATGGTTTTTCCCTTTACCAGGTTATCCACATCAAAAATATTGGTGTTGTGTGTACAATTCTTTCAAGTTTTATTCTTCATTGTGTTGTTTTCTTTGTGCTCTGATTTAAAGGTTTTTGATATGCAATAGTTCTAATTTCTGATAGTAAACTGATTCACCCCCCCCTCTCTCAATTTACTCCCAGTATCAGGCATGTCTAACACATCCTTTTACATACTTCCTCACATCCACCTACATTTTAGGCCAAAAATAGAGCTGCCTAACTTGCTCCAAAGTTTTGTCAAGTCCAAAATGCCCACCAAGACTTCCACTATGCTTCTCCTTTATCAAATCGGCTCTCGTAGAGCATTTTGATATGCACAATTGAGCCCCCTTAAACAACAAACCATCTTGCAAAACATAATCAACATACTCACTATGAAATGCATCTGAAAATTGAGAACAAATATGAAAGGCCTCCTTAAAGTCCTCATCCCCCTTATACATACCTGTAAGGGCTTCTATACCCACACTTTGCAGTTGTACTTCCTGCACCAACATGGCTCTCCTACTAAGAGCATTAACAAATTTATTTGATTGTCCTTTCTTGTGATTTATGGAGAATGTATATGCTCACAAATATTCAACCCACTTTGTGTGCTTGTAATTTAATTTATTATGTCCATTCAAGAAACTAAGTGCATGGTTGTCAATAAACACAACAAACGCCTTTGGTAACAAATAATGCCCCCATTTATTAAGGGATTGAACCATAGCATAAAGTTCTAGATCATATGTGTTGGAAATTTGGAGGAATTGATTATGTGTTGCATTGATGTTTGTCATTGATGTCAACACTAGTTGTTTTGTTGTCTACCAGCTTCCGGTAGAGTGGTTGGATTATCATGTTGACCTAGAGATTTCTCTCTGGTTTTGGTCCGGCTGTTGGAATTGGTTTGGATTGGATATTCATGTGTTCCTGATGTGTATCACATTCAGTTGGTTTGGGATTTGATTATCTAGATGCTATCATATGTTCTAGTAAGCCTTTTGGTTACCGGTAAGGGTTTTACTAGCAGTGCTTTGTTGAAGATCTTTTGATGAATCCGATAAGTGGTGTTGGTGCAGTTTCTAGAAGGTTATCAAGATGTTGATGGTTATCATGTTCATTTTCTAGTTGATCATGGTGTTTCATTTGGCTTATGGCAACCTTTTTAGGTTCAGTGGTTATTCTGTTAGGTTATGGACCGGTTTATGTAACGTGTTGGTTGATGCTCCCGATGCATCACTGGTTGGACTTATTGTTTGGTTTATGTTGTTTCGATCTTAGGACGACTTGGTTTATCATTGGTTTGCGAGATTATGTAACAAATTTATTGTATTATCTTTTAGGTGGCCAACCTAATTGTTTAGGTC
The DNA here is from genome assembly GCF_030272615.1 of Cryptomeria japonica. Taxonomy (NCBI): domain Eukaryota; kingdom Viridiplantae; phylum Streptophyta; class Pinopsida; order Cupressales; family Cupressaceae; genus Cryptomeria; species Cryptomeria japonica. Next base: position 27,063,242 of record NC_081405.1, on the reverse strand, counting down.
TCGGGTTGGTATAAATATGATGTAAGATCTCTTTGTAGATCATGTGTGGTATGGGTTATGGGATTATATGTACGAGAATAAAGTTGTAGTCATATGCAAAAGTTTTGGTCGATCATAGGTGATCGAATTGGATTTGTAAAAGAGGTTTAAGACCTCTGATATTGAGTTTAATTGGAACTGTACTCAGGCATAGGAGATGCTATTCTTGCAGTTCATTCATCTTTCCGGATTGTAGTCTGGATTTATTTTGTAGTCAGTGAGGCTCCTTTTGTGATGATTCGTGCTCTAGGTTGCTAGCCTTCCGGCATGTGTAGGCCCCTCTTATTGAAATCACATACTTGTTGTAGAAGTATTATCTGATTGTGGGTAGGCTTCCCACCGTGGTTTTTCCCTTTAAAGGGTTTTCCACGTATAAATCATAGTGTTATGTGTTATAGATGGTTGGTAATTGTTTTGTGATTTATGTTTGTGCTTAAATGTTATATATGTTATTCCGGTATTTGGTTTATGCATTTTGGTAAAAGGTTTTGTGTGCTTAAATTTTTATAATGTGTTGACAACTGATTCACCCCCCCCCACCTCTTAGTTGTCCATTGCTTATCCTAACAATTGGTATCAGAGGTTGGTCCTCTCTGCAAAAGCTTAACCGCTTGAGGAAAATCCTATGGCAACTAATAGTTCAACTACATCTATTTTTCAAAGAGAAACCCCTAAGCTTGACTCGACAAATTACAGGGTATGGAAGATTCGGATGGAAACTCATTTGAGATGTATTGGGAAAGAGATTTGGGAGGTCACTAAGAAAGGATATACTCCTCATAATCTGGCATTTGGCAATCCTCCTCCAGCAACCTTGGATAAGGACATTGAGAATGATTGTAGAGCAAGAGAAGAACTCTTAAGCGCACTTTCAGATCAGCAAATTATGGGACTAACTGACCAATCAACTGCGAAGGCTATATGGGATAAGTTGGAGGCTCTAAATGAAGGTGACCCTACTGTTAAAATTGCTAAACTTGATGGTTACCAGGTAAGGTATGAGAATCTAAAGATGGAAGAAGATGAAAGGATTACTGCTTTTATGGAAAGAGTTAATGAAATTGTTATGGGAATTCAGTGTTGTAATGGATCTCTGAGCAAAGATGAGATTGTTTCTAAAGTACTGAGATCTTTGCCACCGACTTACAAGATGAAGGCTACTGCAATTAATGAGCTGAGAACAATGGCTAACACTTATGCTAACAGGGATTGGAAAATTACCTGCTTTTGAGCTTGAAGAAATTGGTCCTTGAGGAGCTGCAAAGACTGGATCTGCTTTTCACACATCTACATCATCAATCGACAAGAGTGACTGGAAAGCTTTATATGTGAAGGAATTAGAGGAAATGAAGAAAGAAGATGATGAATTTGAGCAACTTGAAGCCCTATTTCCTAAAAGAGTACCTAAAGGTCGAGTAGGAAGTAAAAATGAAGGAAAATCACCTCTTTTAAGTATTTTGCATGTAATAAGATAGGTCATTTTGCATCTAGATGTCCTAAAAGGAATTCAAGATTTGAAGAGAAAGCTGGAATATCTTTTAGGACTAACCATGATTATCAGAAAAAGCATAAGTACAGGAGAAACAAAGACAAATCATGTTACTATGCGAATGAGGAAGGTATGACTGATTATGATGATGAACCGACACAAGATTCAACTAGTGGATCCGACAATGGAAAGGAATGGGTATTTTTGGCTATCAAGGAAGATGCTCTGGCACCTGTTATTCAAAATGAGGAAAAGGCCCTTGCTGCTAAAATTCAAGACAAGGATGAATGGGTGATAGACAGTGGATGTTCACATCATATGACTGGAGATAAAAGGAAGTTTCTATCATTGCAAGAATTTGATGGTGGACTAGTTAGATTTGGAGATGACAAAGCATGTATGATCAGAGGAAGAGGAACTATATCATTGGATAGTAAGCATAATACTAATAATGTTTATTGTGTTGAAGGTTTAAGGCATAATATTTTGAGTGTAGGACAATTGGTGGATAAGAGATTTCAATTATAGTTCAAGGATGGAAAATGCAAAATCATTAACAAATCTGGTTTGGAGATTGCAATCGGTACTCAGACTAAAGATAACATCTTTCATTTGAACTTCAATGAGAAGACATGTTTGATTGCACAAGTTGATGAGAGTTGGCTTATGGCATACGAGGTTGTGTCATGTAAATTTTGATTGCATTGTAAAGATTAGTTCAACTAAGGCTGTTAGAGATATACCTAAGATTGTGAAACCCTATAATCCGGTATGTAAGGAATGTCAAATGGGAAAGCAAGTCAGAACTTCTTTTAAGAGTATACAAGACAAATCTAATGATGTTCTTGATCTTATTCATACTGATTTGTGTGGTCCTGCTAGAATAAAGAGTTTTCAGGGTGATAGATATTTCATGCTAATCATTGATGATTATTCTAGAATGATGTGGGTTACTTTTCTAAGGAAGAAATCTGAAGCTTTTAAAAAGTTTAAGATCTTTAAGGCTAAAGTTGAGACAGAGATAGGGTTGAAGATTAAATTCTTAAGGTTAGATCAGGGTGGTGAATTTGCATTCAATGAATTTAACAGTTATTGTGAGAAGCATGGGATAAGGACACAGTTGTCTGCACCCCGAACACCTCAACAGAATGGTGATGTGGAAAGAAAGAACAAAACTATCTTGGATGCGGCCAGAACTATGATGATGGAAGCTAGTTTGTCTCATATCTATTCGAGAGAAGTTGTGAGCATGGTAGTATACACATTTAATAGAGTTCATATCAAAGGAGACATTGGTAAGACACCTTATGAGTTATGGTTTGGTCATACACCTACAGTTAAGCATTTCAGAATCTTTGGTAGAAAATGCTATATCAAAAGAGATGATTCCATTGGAAAGTTTGATCCTGGACATGATGAAGAGATATTTTTTGGTTATTCTAATGAAAGCAAAGCATATAGATGTTATAACAAAAGATTGCAGAGAATTGTGGAAAGTGCTAATGTCAAGGTGGATGAGTTGTACAAAGGTCAAATCGGAACTTATGAGAGAGAATTAGAAGTGGAGATGATCATAATTGAGCCGGTAGTACCTATACCAGAAAAAAATGTTGAATCAGTTACCTTGGCAGTATCAGAAAATTCAATAGTAATCGAAGATCAGAGCAGAGAAACAAAAAGTAAGATGTCCTAGGTATGTAAGGTTAAATCATTCGGAAGATCAGATCATTGGAGACAAGAACAAAGGAGTAATGACAAGAAGAAGGTTGGCAACTGATGAGGTATGTTTAATTTCTCAAGTTGAACTAGCATTAGTTATTGAAGCTTGTTAAGATGAATGACGTTGGATGAAATCTATGAAAGAGGAATTAGATCAGATTGAAAAGAACAACACATGGACTTTGGTTCCCCGACCTAAACATAAGAATGTTATTGGAACTAAATGGGTTTTTAGGAATAAATTGAATGAGGATGGACAAGTTGTGAGTAATAAGGATAGATTGGTATGTAAAGGATATTCTCAGAAGAAAGGAATTGATTATGATGATATATTTTCTTTGGTAGCTAGGATTGAAGCTGTGAGATTATTTCTTGCTTATGCTGCCCATAAGAAATACAAGGTTTATCAAATGGATGTTAAGTGTGCATTTTTGAATGGAGATCTTGAAGAGGAAGTTTACATTGAGCAACCTGATGGATTTTCACTTTCAGATGACAAAAATATGGTTTGCAGGTTAAGGAAAGCTTTATATGGATTGAAACAAGCCCCTATATGGATTGAAACAAGCCCCTAGAGCTTGGTATGCTAGATTGGACAAATATCTTTTGAAGCTTGGTTTCACTAAAGGTAATGTTGACAATAACTTATATTATATGATTATTGATGATGACATATTGATTATTGAAGTCTTTGTTGATGATATCATTTTAAGGAGGTGAGGATAAGTTATGTATGGAATTCGCTAAAAATATGAAGACTAAATTTGAGATGTCATTGATTGGGGAGATGAAATTTTTCTTAGGTTTGTAGATTACTCAGAATGATAAAGGTATTTTGATTTGTCAAACTAAGTATGCTAGAGAGTTGTTGAAGCAATTTGGTATGAAAAATTCCAAACCGGTTGGTACCCCTATGGTTACAAGTGAGAAATTGGCAAAGAATGATGCAGCGGCTCCGGTAAATCCTACAAGGTATAAATCTATGATTGGAGGTTTGTTATATCTGAGTCAGACTACAATAGATATAATGAATGCAGTTTGTATTGTATCAACATATCGGAGTGATCCTAGAGAGAATCATGAGAGTGCAGTGAAAAGGATTTTCAAGTATTTGCAAGGAACAACTGAGTATGGTTTGTGGTATCCTAAAAATGATGACTTTACAGTATGTGCATATACAGATGTTGACTGGGCTGGAGATGTTGATGACTAGAAGAGCACATCCGATGGAGCTTTCCTTCTTGGAAAGAAACTTGTTTCATGGATCAGCAAGAAATAGTCATGTACTTCGTTATATACTGTTGAAGCTGAGTATGTTGTTGCTACTATTAACTGTACAAAAGTTATAAGGATGAAGAAAATGTTGAAGGATATAAGGGTAGATTATAATGAACCGGTAGTTATTCACTATGATAACTCTGTTGCTATTGGCATATCAAAGAATTCGGTATTTCATTCTAAGACTAAGTGCATTTCTATCAAGTATAATTTTCTGAAGGAGAAGGTGGAAGCAAATGAAGTCTAACTAGTTTATGTGAACACTAAAGAGAAGATTGCAGATATTTTCAGTAAACCTTTGCTTAAGGAATCATTTCAGTACTTCAGAAACAGATTGGAAGTTTCTGCCCCTCTACTAGAAACTTGAGTGATACTAACTGACATCAGTCCGATATACATTTATCAATGCTATCATTCATTCCAGATTGATGTTTGATGCTACTACTCAGGGGGAGTAGTCAGTTGTGTGGTTCAGAGGTTTTATGACTTTTCTTTGATGTTTATGTTAGATTTATGGCATTGACATGAAAGGGGGAGAGATATTTATGTGAAAAACAGAGCTTAACAGGGATATCATTCACAGGGGGAGTTTGGTTTGTTAGTTCAAAACTTCATTGTCATATCATCTTGGAGAGATTGTTGGATGTCTTCCATTGGGGGAGACTTGTTTGGCACTTCTTGGCACTTGGATGTTTTTCACATCTAGTGTTGCCATCAATGCCAAAATGGGAGATTGTTGGCAATTTGGAGGAATTGATTATGGGGAGACTTGTTTGGCACTTCTTGGCACTTGGATGTTTTTCACATCTAGTGTTGCCATCAATGCCAAAGGGGGATATTGTTGGCAATTTGGAGGAATTGATTATGTGTTTCATTTATGTTTGTCATTGATGTCAACACTAGCTTTTTTGTTGTCCACCAACTTCCAATAGAGTGGTTGGATTATCATGTTGATCTGGAGATTTGTCTTCGATTTTGGTCCGGCTATTGGAATTGGTTTGGATTGGTTATTCATGTGTTCCTGATGTATATCATATTCAGTTAGTTTGGTATTTGATGATCCGAATGCTATCATATGTTCTAGTAAGCCTTTTGGTTACGGGTAAGGGTTTTACCGATAGCGCTTTGTTGAAGATCTTTTGATGAATCTGAAAAGTGGTGTTGGTGCAGCTTCTAGAAGGTTATCAGGATGTTGATGGTTATCATGTTTGTGTTCCAATTGATCGTGGTGTTTCATTTGGCTTATGGCGACCTATTTTAGGTCTGGTGGTTATTTTGTTAGGTTATGGACAGATTTATGTGATGTGTTAGTTGATGCTCCCAATGCGTCACTGGTTGCATTTATTGTTTGGTTTATTGTTTCAATACCGCATTCATAAGTCACATGAATGTACTAGGAGAGTTAGAGAGTCCAAAAGGCATCATAAGCCACTCATAAAGGCCTTCATTGATCTTGAATGTTGTCTTCCATTCATCCCCTTCACTGATCCTAATCTGATGTTACCCACTCTTCAAGTCAATCTTGGAGAAGTAGCAAGCACCTCCTAGACAATCCATAAAATCTTCCATCCTTGGCATAGGAAACCTATATTTGATGGTTATCCTATTTATGTCTCTTGAATCAATGCATAACCTCCATTTACCATCCTTCTTAGGGCCCAACATAGTAGGGACTGCACAAGGGCTTAAACTCTCCCTAACTAGGCCCTTATCCAACAATTCTTGAACTTGTCTAGCTATTTCTTCATTTTGGGTAGGGGTCATCTTGTAGGCAGCCTTATTAGGAAATGTAGCACCTGGTATCATATCTATATGATGATTGATATCTCTGCTTGGAGGCAGATAATTAGGCAACTCATCCACCACAATACCCTTATACTTCTCAAACAAGGTTTGGACTTTACTATGGATGGATGGTTTCTCCCTTGTTTGTAGACAAAACTAACCCACACTTTGGCTTGACAATCAAAGAAGACCCTTGACCTCCTTCTTCCCTTAAGGTATTCAAGAAATCCTTCTCCCCTACTACCATGACACTACACCCAAGTTTCCTATCTGACCCTTCATCTAGTAAGGGGTTCAAAGTGAATGAAACACCATCTTTGTCTATGGTATTGGTATTTTTTGACCATCATGATGTGCCTTTCAATCATATTGCCAAGGTCTACCTAGAAGTAGATGGCAAGCATCCATGGGAATAACATCACAAAGGATTGTATCCTTGTAACCCCCAATATGAAACTCTACCCAAGATTGTTCATTGACAAGAACATGTTGACCTTTGTTCAACCATGATACCCTATATGGTGTGGGATGAGGGTTTTAGGCTTAGTTTCTCAACCATTTCTAAGAATACTAGGTGTTTATGATGAAAATGGATAACAACAATATTGAAAGACTAAATGAATTCAACCACAAAACCCTAGCCTAACAACAACAAAGATCCACCATAACATATGAAGATTACCTAAGACAATGCAAATCAAATGAAATCACAAAGATTATACCATCACATGTCCAATAGGGTTTGGATCTCCATTCTTCCTATCTCCATTGATCTTGCTTGATATATTTGCTCTCAGATTTTATATGCGCACAAGAGCTCAACAAAGAACGAAAATGTGGTTGCAAGTAGGCTTGATTGCATATGAAAGTTTGAAAGCGTAGTCGGGTAGTCAATTGATCAGTTTGATTGTATTGATTAGATTAGGGGTGCATAGGGTTGATAAATGAAGGAAGCATCTCCTTATATAGAAGACACTATAAGAAATGGAGGGATAAGATTGACAGGTGTAAAAGATAAATGGTCGGCTATGATTAGAGGGTAGGTAAAGAAAATAATAAAATAATGAGAGGGTAGGTAGTGTAGGACTTAAGAGATGAATGACATGTGTCATGGGTAGAAAAGGTTAATGAATTAATTAAATAAATAAAGATTTATTTAATTAATAGAAGAAGTGGGATCAATTAAATAAATAAGATATTTATTTAATTTAGGAAAAGGATAATTTAAATAAATAAATGTATTTATTTAAATGAGAAATAAGGCTAGAAGAGGATAAATGAATTAATTAAATAAATAAAGATTTATTCAGGCTAAAATAATTAAATAAATAAAGATATTTATTTAATTAGACATGACAATTTTAGGTTTCTACATTTTGCCCCTCTTTGAGACAATGCAACTTGTCGCGTTGTTTCAAAGAAGATAAGATGAACTGATACAAAGTTGCCCCAAGATGGGAATGATATGCCCCCTTGAGGGATTGGATGAAAATGTTTGGAAAGATCGCAGACGATCTCTCGATAAGAAAGAAAGGCTGGAATGGACTGACGGGATAGAGTGACAGAGTCACGGGATAATGAAGACTGACTCAGGAAACAAGGGCTAGGGCTAGGGCAGTCTATAAGATAGACCACGAGGGGTCGACATCCTCATTTTCATCCACACATCCAAGAGATCAGAGTACAGAGAGAGAATAGAGCAGCAGTTAGCAGCGAACAAATTCGATCGCGTTAGTCGATTTCAGAGGCCAGTAGATGCAGGAGAGCTGGCAGGTACCACAAAACCTCCTTGTCCTTTGTCGCAATAAATGTTGTCATTAATGCATGTTAGGTAGAGAAATAAATGTGCATTTAGGTATGTCAAACAAGGTCAAAAACTGCCAACGCGCGTCTGTGCTGGTGCCAGGTGCGTCTGTGAAGGAAAAGGCATCTATGTCAAATGCAAGTGCGTATATGCAGAGCATAGGCACGTCTGTGTATTCCAGGCATGTTTGTGCAGAGAAGGTGTATTTATGTAGTATGTAAGCACATTTATGTCATGAAGGCGCGTTTGTGTCTTCTAGGCCAAATCGGCAGTTCTGTGATGAACATACGTTGTCGATTGGATAAGCTGCTGAGAGGATACACTCAAGAAGGTCCTCTAGGGAAGACTAGAATAGCAGATAGGGCTAGGATTGACAATTTTGTTATAGAACATACGTTGCCAATTAGGAAACTACTCAAGAGGATACACTCAAGTAGAGGCCCTAGGATAGGATAGATCGAGGTACTTTGTGATGAACAGGGAGTACCAAGACATAGTACTTTGTGATGAACATGGAGTACTAATATGAGCAACACTTTGTGATGAATAGGGAGTGCAAATATGAGCAGCACTTTGTGATGAATAGGGAGTGCAAAAAACACATAGTACTTTGTGATGAACAATGAGTACCACTAGGATAAAAAGCAACACTTTGTGATGAACAGTGAGTGTCACTAGGATAGAGCACCATATGATAAATATATAGCACTAGGATAATAAGCAGCATTTTGTGATGAACAGTGAATGCCACTTTGACTGACACGGTTGATTTGCTTGACTACAGGAGTGCTTACCTATGCTGGAGTCACAAGAGAGATTCTCATCGACTCAGAGTTTACGACCAGAGCTGACTTTTGAGGACACAGCAGCGATTGAGGTTATGGGTTTGCGATTCATTCTATATGTGCCTTAGTTTCGAGCGAACATGGGGTTGTTGACTACGTTAGCAGAGAGATGGCACTCGGAGACTTGCACTTTCCATTTGTCAATGGGTGAGATGACAGTCACCTTAGAGGATGTATATAGGATACTAAGGATACCGATCGATGGGGAGTTGATTCCCTACGATCGAGACGGAGACAGGGATGCACTAAGACGAGTGTTCCAGGATCCGGGATTGGAGATGAGGGCTAGACACGTGGCTTGGGATACCATGACACAGATAGGATTAGCACTACCAGCAGTATTGGCAGGAGTAATCAGTGGGTTCCTCTATCTGGATAGGGCGACACGAGGATTGGTTGTGTAGCCATATGTATTTTGACATCATTGTATCATGACACTTATGATTATATATATATATATATATATATATATATATATGAGATTCATCCTTGCAACAGCTATATGCATGTGTACCTGTGTGATGAGTTGTTTCATGATGTATGTTTCTATGTGATGGTTATGATATGGATGCAAATATGTACATAATGACATTCAATATTTTTGTTCTTTTATGTTTTTAATATGTTATGCCAATGCAAATGTGAATGTATGAAATGCAGATGAATATGATAATGCAAATGACTATTTACATGATGAAAATGTAAAATGTACTAACATGTGTTGTGTGTAGGATGTGATGCAATTGTGATATCTATATGTATGTATGAAATGCTTAATATGTGGTAATGCAGGTGCAGCTACATGAAATGCAAATGTTTTTGGTGTGTCATTATACTTGGTCATTTGATAACAAGCTACACGGAATTGAGAAGGATGATAGAAGTCAATCAAGAAAGGGGGATGGAACATAGAAGATATGAAAGTGAAAGAGCTTCTTGTGAGTTATCATCATTGAGATTTATTATGGCAAGATAGGTTATGACAATCAAGGCATATGTTCGACCCAGAAAGTCATTGTACATGTTTGCATGGAGATAAGACAGTTGCAAACAAAGAATGCCTCAGTTCATACTAGACTCACAGTGTCCTCATATCCTTGAACAAGTCATAGCATTACTAAGAGACAATCCATAGACAACAAAAGAAAAATAGGTGACGATACCCCATCCTCACCTTTCTAGTCAAAGACATCCTGGAAAAGCTAAAAGACATGTCACCAGAAAATTAAAATCAAAAGAAAATCAAGACTCGACACCAACATCCACTGTAGTCCTCAACTTTAGTGTCTCTTGTCATTTATATAAGTCTATTTGATTGTGGTCACAATGTTTACTTTCACAAAAGGATAGACAGCACTAAACCATAATGTTGTCTGAGTCTGTTGCAAGATTTGATTTGTTGAAGCCCATTGTTGCTTGTGTCTCATCTGAAACTGATTGAATCCATGCAACTGATACTTTATTGCGGAGAAGACAAAACTTTATTGCGGATTGGTGATGCAAATGTTGCTTTATTATGGATTGTGCGTGGATAGACTAAAGAAAACTGGAAGAAACTGTACTCCTCAGAACGTGTGATGCTCTTAGTTCCACACCCATCACTAGACGTGGGATTTGCCTTAGCCACAAATAGGAGCTGATTTATTATGGATGGAAAGGCTGAAAAGGGAGGTTTATTATGAATGGCTAACCAATCTTAGGTAGATCAATAACAAGCCATGATGGGAATGGGTAAGTTTATTATGAATGAAGAGGTTGTGAGTGTGTGCAAAGTGAAGGATGAAAGTGAATCTTGAAGGAGGGAGGAGCAATGTCTCTACACATGGCGTTGGTGACGCAGTTTTCACCATGGTACTTGCCCAGGGCACCACAAAAGTGGTTTTCACCGTTGGACGAAATGTTTTTCTGTTTTTCAATTTTTTTTGTGTCACAAGGCGCCTGTTTGGTAGGTTTTCACCAAGTAACAATTTTTTATGTTTTTATGATTTTTTTGTATTTTTGAATTTTTTGATTTTTTTGTATTTTTTAATTAGGATACTCTGAAGAGCTATGTGTAAAACCTGTGAAGGTGCATGTTGTTGATAGGATCCTCCAAAGGTTCACCCTCTGTGGTTGAGAGCTGATATGCACTAGATCCATATGTTGTTGTGATGATGTAAGGACCAAGCCAATTTGGTTTGAACTTGCCCTACTTCTCTCTGTCTTGTTGATTTTTAGGATTTTCTCTGAGAACCAAGTCACCTACCTCAAATGTGCGAGGCTTGACTTTATGATTGTAGATGAATTGTTCCTTGACTAAATGAGATGTAGCTCGAGTGATTGTCTTCCTTCATGAAGGAACTGAGATAGAATTACTAGTGTGTGGACTACGTAGGCCCATATGCGTGTCACCTAAAGAAGTTTGGGTATCCCTGACATCAAAGTCCCATGAGGAAGCTCCATTAAAGGTCCATGATGTATCGCTAGAAGGGAAAGGATGTGTGGAACAAGTGGATGAGTTATGAAGGCTTATGATTGCGAAAAGAAGTGAAAGTATCATGACATGATGGAGACTTAGGATCAACAAGTATTCTTTTTGACTTAAAATTGTAGAACTTTTGCCCCCAATTATTTTGATATTAGCAGAGATCAACTCTTTCTCTTTTTCTTTCATTGGATTTTTATCTTTGAATTTGATTTTTTCAGAGTCCAATAGCTTTTGATTTTGATTTGGACTAAAGGACTTCTCTTTATTTTTGACTTTTAGATTTTTCTTTTCAAAGTTTTATTTTTGATCCCCAATGGGTAAGGGATTTTGTAATTCTTGTTGATCCAAGTCTGGGAGAGGAATGGAAATGGAATGAGTGGATGAAATGGTAAAGCTATGTGAGTTCTCAAGAGGGATGGCGATACGCTCAATAGATTCATCATTGGAACCACTCTTAGGACTATTGATATCAGGAGCTGCTTGCACCACTAGAGGAGATTTGCATTCAGACTTAGTAGCCACAACACTAGGTGGTTCACACCCAATTCCTTGGCATTGCAAATTGTTTGTAGACTGTTCTTGTTGACTGAATACCTTAGGAGATAATGGGAGTTGGTCAACATGAAATATATACTCACCACATCCTAGGTCTTTAATCTTGAACTTTTCTTTTAGTTGTTCTTGTTTGGATGTAGAAGCTTTCAAGGATTCTGGATCCACATATGTTGATGAAGGAATAGCTTGTCGATTGACTGGGATTGTTATTTCTAATCTATGTCGTAGATTGTTGCAATATATGAATGGGTTAGGATCACCATTAATGGTCACTTCAACTCCATTATGTGGAAACTTGATACATCGATGATATGTAGATGGTACAACTCTCATTTCATGAATCCAAGGGCGTCCCAAGAGTATGTTGTATGTGAGATCCAAGTCTAGGACTTGACAAACCACATCCTTTGTAACTGGCCCAACTTTGACAGGCAAGGTGACTATGCCTTTGGATGAACGCTATTCATCATCGTATGCCTTGATGGTAATTTTGTTTGTAGAATTCATAGCTTTATCTGAATATCCTAATTGTTTAATAGTTCTCAATGTAGATATGTTCAGACCTGCTCCTCCATCTATCAAGACTCGTTTTATTTGATTTTTGTGTATGAAGGCTTCAATGTGTAACGGTGCATTATGTGGCTGACTTACAAAGGCGTCATCGGCTTCTGTGAATGTAAGGGAATGTGGAACGGATAGGTATCCCACCATGGCTTGAAATTGGTCCATGTTTAGATCAGTAGGGACAGAAGTGTCTCTCAAGATTTTGTCAAGAATAGCTTTATGTGCAGGGGATATGCGTAAGAGCTCAAGGAAGGAGATAAGCATGGGTGTCTTCCCTAACTGTTCTACAAGGTCATACTCAGGCTTGGTTGATGAGGAAGAAGTGTTTTTAGCTAGAGCACCTTGCAAAGTGAATTTACCTCGATGAGTTGTGACATTACATTCAGAGGTAAGTTCAGAAGTAGATCTGATGCCTTTTAGGACAATTTTAGGTCTTTGCGTAGAATTTTCAGGCGTTTTGTCCTTGATGATAATGGTAGAGACATAATTGTCCATTGAAATGTGATTGATAGTTGAATCATAGTTATAAGATGCTCTGGTATAGTTGGTTTGGTCATCTATGACTTTGGCTTTTCCCTTTTCATGTTTTGGGAATGGTTCTTTAAACATTTCATGTTCTTGATTCGATGAATGTCCCTCAATTTCAATGTCGCCTCTATCAATGAGATATTGTATGATGTTCTTTAGTCAATGATAGTTTCCTGTTTTATGTCCCTTGCTTTTATGAAATTCACAATATTCATCATCATTCCACCAATTTGGTTTAACCTTTGGCTCATATGGAGGCATATCTGGAATTGTTATTATCTTGTTTGCCACTAGCTTTTTGAAAACTGACTCAAGTGGTTCTCCTAATGGAGTGTACATCCTTGGTGATTTGGAAGTTATTTGACTAATCACTTGATTGTTTGTAGAGCTTGATTTGGAAAAAATAATTTTGGGTCGTACTGTATTGGCATCCACAACACCATCATTGACTATGTTCTTGTTTTTATTCCAAAACCTTGGCTTGTCTTTTCCTTTATAGTCATCTTTGTTTTCCTTGAATATCTTAATGACTCCTTGTTCAATTAGTACATTTTCTGTCGCTAATCCTTTTTCAATGGCATCTTTGAAGGTGGACAAGCAAGCTTTTCTTAAGTCATAACCAATGTCTTTGTTAACATTTTGGGTGAACATTTCTATCATTTGTTTTTGTGGAATTTCACAAGAGCATCTGTTGGCTAAATTCCTCCATCTTTGTAAGAATGATGAAAAAGACTCTCCATCCCTTTGCTTGGTGTTGCACAAAGTAGTGACTGATATGTCTGTCTCTATGTTGTATGAAAAATGTTGGATAAATGCCTCTGCTAGATCACCCCAAGACTTAATCCAGGTGGGAGTTGGGAGAACCATTCCATAGCTTGATCACCTCAGCTATGTGGGAATAATCTCATCAATTATGTCTCTTCTGCTGCTACCTCAATGCAAGTTGTGAAAAATTGTCTTATATGTGCCTTAGGATCCCCTTTTCCTTTGTACTTATCAAACTTAGGTGTCACGAAATGTGTAGGAAAAGGAGGCATTGGAATGCTTTTGTCAAATGGATAGGGACATATGTCTCTCATTGTGTAAGTTGGCTTCAGTGTATTTATGTCCTCCATTTTCTTTTTTAAGTCCTTGATTTGTTGTTCCAAATTATTTTTAGGTGGAGACTGACTTTTTGGACCATACCCCATGCTTGAGGCATTGATTCGAGAAGGAGCATGTTGCATATATGGATGATATTGATCATACACATGTTCATATGGAGGAGGTCTATAATAATGTTGTGTATATGTACCACTTGGTATAGAGTCATGGTGAGGAATGGAATATCTAATTTGTCCATGTATACCATACTCTACAGGCATGTCATGAGTTTGTTCTAATGTGTTGCCCCCAAATTTGACATGGGGTTTCCTTGTCTCTAAATTTTGAACATGCATTTGAATATCCAATTGCTTTGGTGGTTGATCCTTAGCATTGGTATGTGATTGAGTATATTTTTCTGCATAAGACTTCCATAATGGTCTGCGAAGGTGAGTATCATATGCTTGACCATGTGTATGTGGGACCTCAGGTTTTTGAAACAAAGATGATGGTGATTCAGGCACAAGATGTGGTCCTCTATTGCCTCCACTATTAGGCCTCCTTTGATCCATGTTGAGGTGAGGTTGTTGCAAAGGTCAATTTTCCATTATTTGAGACATGTCAAAATCATGAGGGATCTTGGCTCCACTTTGTGCCATCACTTGTAAGAAGTATTGTCTATCTCTCCTCATTATTTCCTCAACCAATCGATTAAAATAGGGATCCATAATGGAGTCTTCCACTTTTGCTGAATGTATTGAAATGTTGTCCATATTGTCATTATGTGTATCATTGTTGTTTGTAGTGTCCATGTTCTCAACATTTGGAATGTTTCTGTAGGCATCTATGTCAGGTAATGTAGTATGATCAAAATTGAAAAAGACATCATTGTCATACTCATAGGAACTCATGTTTGCGGACTCTTGAGCCTCTTTAGTTTCTCTCCTAGATTTTTGGGAACGGGTTTCAACCATGAACTAGGTATTGACCAAGATGTGAGAGACTAGATGAAAATGGAAAGAGTATGGAAGACTAAGAGTTGGATGGAATTTAAATGAATCTAAGGTGTACTTGCAATGTCCAAAGTGTAAGACCAAGTATGTATGTAGTAGAGTAGGTGTGACTTCCAAAGAGATGATAGTTTCTCTTGATGAGGTAAGTTGACCTTGACTCTAAGTAAGACCAAATGAGACCCAAAGGTGATAGACCTTGATGAGGGACCACTTACCAAAATGTTGTTGTATGTAATGTGCTGACAAAGTATGATGAGGACAAGCAAGTGACCTTTTGACTCAAGTTTAGACAAATGTGAATGTAATGCAAGGTGTAAAGCAATGATGGAATTTGTGAGACCCAAAGATAGGTTGAATGCTAGATGAAAACCTAGAGAGATAACCTAGGAAGCTCAATAAGTTTGAAACTGACTGTTCTTGTTTGCTGGACTGTAAAAGTTTTCCAATTTGTGAAGTTGTTTATTGTGACCAAATCTGAATTTGTTTGTCTATTTTTTGTGACAAGAGGACACAATGTTGATGAGCACTCAATGTTTGCAAGTGTTTAGACTCAAAATGACTCAAAGAAAGTGTGTTGTTTGATATAAAAATATTTTGCATACACTTGAAGACACAAAAGACACAATGTTTTGATGTTTGATCTTGAATGTTTGATTGTTCAAAATAAGACAAGCACAATTCTTATGGTTGGCCAAGACAATAGTTGTTGATCCCACATGGGGTTTCCCCTGAGGCTACGCTATTCAGAGCAGATACTTAGATGCGTGACCCCACTGGCTCCACCCTCGGCACTCATTTCTTGGGGTAGCCAAGAATTAGTCCCCATGAAAACTCCTCGTGGTGAACTTTGTATCTCTACTCAGAACCGTATGTGTGTGGGTCGCTCCAGAGGTCCGACCTCTTGACCAAACACCAAGAAGGATTTTGGCATCTAAAACAAAAAGGTGCTAGTAAGGGCATCTACTCATGTGGCCATACCTGTGGCACTTTCAGCTCTATAAATACAGAAGGCTCCCAGCCGGTAGGGGTTACACCCTACAACTGATCAAATAAATTTGATCAAATGGGTTTATGGGGAGACATAGTGTCGGTATGAATTAATCAGCACACGTTATCCATAGTTTTCACCATGGATACAGTTGTTTATAGTGGTTCGGAAGAGGTGGGTTTTCCTCGCTACCACTTGGGTCATTATCTCCTCATTAGTAGTCCTAATGACCACACGGGGAGACAGGCCCTCTAAAGGTGAAACAAAAAGAGCTTATTGCTCAAGACACAAAAGACACTAGTTCAATTTTAGTGCACCAATTGAAGTGTTTGATAATCTATGAAAACAAGGCACACAATAAAGATCAAAAACCCTAGCCAAAATTCTGCAACAAATATTTGTTAGTAGTTTTGCTATAATACCCCTCATGCAAGCACACGACTTAGGTAAATTTTAGATCCTTCAAAATGCATTTATTTTTACCAATACAAAGATCTAATTTATCATAAAAAAAGACCACCAGTAAAATTTCAAGAAATTTTCAGAAATGTAAGAAAATCCAAAAAAATTGCTAATTTGCTCCAAAAATTAATTTTTTATGAAAAATCATAAAAAAATCATATAAAATGCAAAATTGATCCAACAAATCTGAAATTTTTACTGGACGGTCCTAATGGTCTTCCAAACGCATAAAAAATTCCTGCAACAAATCCAAGCAGTTTGTGAGATATGAGCAAAATAATGTAAAACCCTAATTTTCAAAGATCCAATTTTTGAGGAATGATTTTGCATTAAATTTAAAATAACAAAAAACAAAGTTTGTGTATAAATTAGAGAACTTTCCAAAAAATAAGAAAATCCGAAAAAATCGCTAATTTGCTCTCAAAATTAATTTTTCATGAAAATACACAAAAAATTCATAGAAATTTCAAATATGCTCCAAAAACTCTTATTTTGTTACTGCAAATCTCTGATAATGTTCTTGACCTGCAACAAAAATTTGATGCCAAAATTCAAAGCCGTTTGTGAGATCTAATCAAAACAATGAAAAAACCTAATTTTTAAAGATCCAAATTTTTAAAGATCCGATTTTTTAGGAAATATTTTGCATCAAACTTAAAATCACAAAGAACGGATCCTGTGTATAGTTATGAGAGATTTCCAAAAATGTAAGAAAATCCGAAAATTCGCTCATTTGCTCTCAAAATCATTTTTTTATGAAAATTCATAAAAAATTCATAGAAAATTAAAATATGCTCCAATAGATCTGAATTTTTCTTTGAGAGCTCTTGATACTGTCTTCAACCTGCAAAAACAATTTGGTGCAAAATTTCCAAGCCGTTTGTGAGATATGATCGAATCTCTCCAAGATCTTGATTTTGTGTCCAAAACCCTAGCTACACAAGGTTATTCTCCAAATTGTTTTACAAAACAACAATATAGGGTTAGAAAAACCTGCAAAAAACATAGATGTAACAAAATCCCATGTCCCACGGGGCGTGCAAAAATGTTTATGATGAAAATAGATAACAACAATATTGAAAGACTAAATGAATTCAACCACAAAACCCTAGCCTAACAACAACAAAGATCCACCATAACATATGAAGATTACCTAAGACAATGCAAATCAAATGAAATCACAAAGATTATACCATCACATGTCCAATAGGGTTTGGATCTCCATTCTTCCTATCTCCATAGATCTTGTTTGATATATTTGCTCTCAGATTTTATATGTGCACAAGAGCTCAACAAAGAACGGAAATGTGGTTGCAAGTAGGCTTGATCGCATATGAAAGTTTGAAAGCGTAGTCGGGTAGTCAATTGATCAGATTGTTTAGATTGATTAGATTAGGGGTGCATAGGGTTGATAAATGAAGGAAGCATCTCCTTATATAGAAGACACTATAAGAAATGGAGGGATAAGATTGAGCGGTGTAAAAGATAAATGGTTGGCTATGATTAGAGGGTAGGTAAAGAAAATAATAAAATAATGAGAGGGTAGGTAGTGTAGGACTTAAGAGATGAATGACATGTGTCATGGGTAGAAAAGGTTAATGAATTATTTAAATAAATAAATAATTATTTAATTTATAGAAGAAGTGGGATCAATTAAATAAATAAGATATTTATTTAATTTAGGAAAAGGATAATTTAAATAAATAAATGTATTTATTTAAATGAGAAATAAGGCTAGAAGAGGATAAATGAATTGATTAAATAAATAAAGATTTATTCAATTAATAGAAGATTTAGGCTAAAATAATTAAATAAATAAAGATATTTATTTAATTAGACATGACAATTTTAGGTGTCTACACTAGGTTATCAGTGGAGCCTAAATATACAATCACCTTGCATACCTTCCCTTGTGATTTGCATGAGGTCTTGAACAAGGACTTCCTTTGAGGTGTCTCCTTAGTGCTTCATACCTTGAGAAGTGTCCTTCTCATCATCAAAATTTCTCCACTTTCAGGATCAACGGGCCTAGAAGGTGAGTTCACACTTTGGCAATCTTCCTCTTGTACCAATTGATGCCTCCTCTTGCCACCATGGGAGCTCAATGCTTATTTCTTAGGACACTTGAAGGTTGAGTGTCCAAACTATTTATAATTATAACACCTACCAGAAAAGGTGTTGGAACCCCTTCTTGGTCCATTAGACCTTCCTCTACCATTGGGCCTCCTTCCTTTGAAGCCTCCCCTATTGTTTGACTCCCCACCTTGCTCATTATGACCACTAGATTCACCTCATTTCCTTTGGGATTGTCCTCTTTCTCCAAAATTGCCCCTACCTCTGAAATTTCTTCATCTTCCCCTACCTTGTTGCTCATGCTTTCTCCTAAACTTCTCTTCTACCCTTAGGGCCACTTGGAATCACTCATCCACTATTTGTGGGGTCAAGAGGTTGATTCCATCTTCAATGCTAAACTTCAAACCATTTAAGTATCTAGCTACCTTCTCCCTCTCATTTTCTACACGCCTGGACCTTAGACTGATTTTATGAAACTCCTCAGTGTAGGCAGCCACATCCATGTCTTTTTGCTTCAAGTTTTGCATCTTCTTGAACACTTGGACCTCATAATTGGCATGTAAGAATTGACTCTTCAATTTTCTTACCATTTTGTCCCATGAATTGATCATGGACTTGTTTTGCTTGACCCTTTCTCCTTGGGTATAGTTCCACCATGTCAAGACAGATCCCTTCAACTGGGTCTTGGCAAACTTGACCTTCTTGTCCTTTGCTATCTCTTTGTACTCAAAGTAGTTGTTTAGAGCATCCACCCATTCTATCAATTCTTCAGCATCCATCTTTCCTCCATACATGGGAAGGTCTATTTTTACATCAGAAGTCTCTCCTCTTACTGACTTCAAAGCTTTCAAAAGCCTTCTCTCTTCAGGGGCTATCTCCTCTTCTTAGGGTCTTACACAAGGGTTACCCTCTTCACCCTCTTCCTCTTCTTCAGAATCACTCTCTTCTTCACTTTCCCTATTCCTTCTCTCTTTGGCCTTTAATTCTTCCAACTTTTCTCTTAGGGCTTCCAATTCCCTAGCCACTATAGACCCACCTTTTGGAGGCATTTTGTTCTCACAAAATCACCTACTCTTCTTCACACACCAATCTCTTTCCCCTTAGAAATCAAAACGTAGCTCTGATACCACTATGATGTAGAGGAGTCAAGGGTGGATAGAAGGTCAGACAAACACATTTCAACATGGACAAGTAATTCAAACTTGCAATAGGCTTTCATGACCAACATTCTTATGCATCATGGGACATGATAGTTATGCCACAAGGGTCAATATGGGGATCCACCAACACACTCAAGGAACTCAATGTATTTAGAGAATTTTGAGCATCAAATAACATCAAAACACCATATCCAAATACTTAGCATTGATTGGAAACCACCAACAAGGGTACTTCCTTCATACAAGGCTACTAGACCTATTAGGTCTTCCTGACTGGTTTTTTGGCCTTAACTTCCCAACCCTTTACCATGGGCACAAACCAAAAGAATTTTAAGATACTATTTTTAGAGTTACACAACATATGTAAAAAACCCTATAGGTTACTTTGGGACATTAGGGTCAAATTCAGACTATTGCAGGTTTTAGGGATCACAATTAGGTCTCTTTTAAAAACCAAGTGCCCTAGAAACAACTCATACACACACTACACCACTCCCAATGGAATGGTAAATTTCCCAAATAGAAGGATTTCACAAGCTTTACACCACTTTGTATTGTTTTGTCACCATACGCCAAATCCTTCACCTCACATATGCTTCCTTAGCCTAACACATGGAGATGTTAGGCATTCAATGCTTCAAACATGCCCCAAAACTCAATCCCTGGAAAAATGAAAGAAAAGCAATTTGGATAGTACCTGCATCTACTATTCCACTAGATTTGGAGTTCTAATCTTAGTGGAATGGCAAGATATCTACATATATCTATCCAAACCCTTGAAACTA
Source organism: Cryptomeria japonica (assembly GCF_030272615.1). Lineage (NCBI taxonomy): Eukaryota > Viridiplantae > Streptophyta > Pinopsida > Cupressales > Cupressaceae > Cryptomeria > Cryptomeria japonica. The sequence continues at coordinate 27,042,605 of NC_081405.1, read as the reverse complement.
GAGTTTCAGAGCAAATTTTGGAAAAATGCTCACCAATCACTCAAATATTAATGAAAACCTACAAAATTGGTGTCAAATGAAAGGTGATTCATAGATATTTCAGATGAACTCGATCTCACATCCTGATTGGACCGTACAAGAGAGATATGAATGTTATGGCAGAAATTTATTAGAAAACTGTAGGAAAACAGAGATAAATCTTATTGAAACTCTTCCAAACTTACAAAATCAACCATGCCTTGACTTTGGAGAGGCTATTTAAACCCAATCAGACCTTTTCCAATGGTTCCCAACCAATTTTGAATGGGCAACCGTTGGAACTCAATTTTGCATTAGAAAGTTGTAAAAGTTGACAAGCAACTTTAGCAACTTTTACAATTTTTTTGCTCTTCTATACAAATTGACTCAAAACCTCACACCTGCCCCTAAGACATGTCAAAATAGATCATATGACACCAATTAAATCATTTCCACTCATTTTGAACACACTTGGAGTGGTTTGACTAACGTTGACCCAATCAAGACCTTATAGGTTTATATGACTCAAATGGCATCAAAGGCCTTACAAATTGATTTGAAATGAATACAAATGGATTGAAGTGACAAGAAATGGTACTTAGGACCTTATTAGAACTTGACACAACACCAAAACAAGAAATCAAGACAAAAGCCTTCATAAGACATCAATATGATCCAGGTGCTCCTGCACCAAAACACAAATACATGCAAACACTCAGGTTAGCCAAAAGAAATCAAACAAACATAAATTTCAATGAAATTAAACTATGTTAGACTCCATGTCATGGTAAACTTTCCCATGTCCTTGGTTTGGTTTCAATTTTGGCTTACTAAAAAATTCAATACAATAACAATAGTCCAATACATAGAGAGTCATTATGGAAAAATGGCTAAGTGTTGAGATATATACATTGGAGGTGACATGAGATGTGTTGGTTCACAAATCAACAGATCCTTAAACCCTAAAGACTTAGCCACGTTCCTATCAATAAGTTCAAGGCTGGATTTATCCAATGAACGAGATTCAACTGCTAGGTTGCAATCTCCTAAACTTTTGGCTCTGCAAGACCAAGGCAGGCAGACCTAAACAATGCTTCAAGATACTAAAACTACTCATGGGATAGCATTGTTATATTAAGAAGATGTCTCAATGAAAATATACCAAGGAAAGAAGAATAAACTTTCAGTTATGGATACAACCTTAGTTTATATCTTATATGCTTGTATTGAGACTTTTTTTTTAAACTAACAACTACTATTACAGAAATATAAAAGGTGAAATAAGAATGAAAAAGATAAACAAGGAATATAAAAGGTCAAATAAGAATGATCATGAAAATGTAAACTGATCAGTGCCTGCCTAGGGTAAATAGAGTCCAACCTACAGAATGTCAATATTTGTCATGGAACCATTCAATTAGCACTCTGAACATTTCATCACTTGCACAATTTGTTCTGAAAATCAAAATAGAATGACCGATACTTTAAATCAAACACATATTGCAGTAATCTTAAAATTAGACTTTAAATCTTTCGTTAAAAGAGACCCACATTTAGATCACACATTCCTACTTGAGGAAGACAAATCCATATGTCATTGACATAAAAATTCATACAATATGTGGACACAAAATATAAGACAGTTTGGAAAATGATAATCTTTCATTGATCTTCAAAAATATCAGTATACATTACGAAAGACATTTGTAGTAAGGAAATGTTCACTCTATTTCTATTTCTCTTGGCCTATTACATACTACTTGAAAATTTCCAGAATCCTGTCACTATGACCCTAAATTCCCTTTTATAAACACAAGGGAGCAAAACAAGCTTCAGGTCGTAAGTGACACCTGTCAAAATATCATTTGCTACATTTTTTACAAAAAATGCTATCAAAATGGTTCCAAATCTACCTCACATGCAAGTCTTCATGGTTCATTAATTGTAGTAGATGTGAGGACTCAACCTGGAAATTGGAACCCCATCCCTGATTAATTCTGTTAGGTGGTCTTTTTTGTACTCGAACTAACTGCCATGGAGGTTTAGATTTTTTAAGCTGGGGCAGAGATGCACATGAACAGGTTCGAAGTAGTTGAGCCTTCTAATTAGCTCGCCAGAATTAATAACCTGCATGAAAAATAAAAAAGATAAATCAAAACCGATGCAACCTTTATTACACATCTTCCTCAGGCTGATCTTCCTCCTAACGAGCAGTACTTTTTGTGCCCAAATTCAACCTCATTAGTTGGCCAGACAAAAGACCTCAAACCTTCCAATTTGCTTATTGCCTCTTTCATCCTGGGAGCTGGTACAATGACAATCATTAGTGTGAACCTATGATATAAAGAATCCACATCAATAATTTTATCAATAATCAAATGATAGGTATTCTCCTAATTAGGTGTATTGGTTAGTGTATCTCGGATTGAATTTATTGTTGATTTGAAATCCTCTTTCCATGCAGCAAGATCTTTTACCTGCCCCTCATTTGTCAAAATTGTGGGAATGTCCCACTTGTGCAAGCTTTTAAAAGATCCTATCTTCTCATTTAATGCTTTTCTTTCATTTTCCACATGGGGTAATTCTTTGATTAATAAATTATAATTCTTCCATGTAGCCCCCACATTTTGGGGTGCCTTGGGGTCATTTTTTATGACCAAAAGAATTTCTTTCAATTGCTATGCCATTGGAAACCAAGTCACCCTGATAGGTTGAAGGAATGAAAGAATTTCATCCAATTGATCACTCAATTGTGATACCAAAGAATAGGAGGCATGGACCTCATCAAGCTTATTAAGGACTCTACTTGAAATCTACAAAATTGTAGACCTCCTAATCTTAAGATAATTTTTCTTGGTCTCATCCTTTGCCTTTTGTAGTTCCTCTTTCATCTTCTTTAGCTCCTCAGGTCTGGGTCCCACTGAAGATATTGAGTTTCTCTCAGTCAAGTCAACTTTTAACATGGCATTTTCAATAAATAGTTGCATGTGATCAACATTAAGGGCCATGTATAAGGCCTTGAGCCTTTCATGTTGTTTTTCCTGCTCTTCCCCAACCAATTTGTTGAATTGAGCAGCATGTATTGAGATGACAACAACCTTGATGCAGTTGTGTCTGCTAGAATTCTAATGACTGCATCACAAGTGTAAACACCTACCTTCAATTCCAAACTTTCATCGTTGCACTCTTGGTAACAATGTCTTTGTGATTCACATTCCTCAATTCTCAAGCTAAGTTCTTAGTTTTTGTTGTCAAACCAAATTCTTCCATTTTCCATGCTACACACCTTCCTTTTTGGTTGCTTTTCACCCTTTCTGTCACCTTCATCTTTGTTGCAAATAAGAACATTATTCTTCACTTTAGCGGTTTCGCCACTGTCATCTTACGCAACTCTTTCCTTTGAGATAAACTACGCATCATCCACATTCCCCTTAGCGATGCTCTGCCCCTTTTTCTCACAGAATGCTTATACCAACGACTCCTGTTTGTTTTCCTAAATTGTCTAACATTTATAAACTGTAATCAACTCTTTATTTTCCTCTTCTCATGCGATGCCTCTTCACATTCATTATTTTTTACACTTTAATCCCAAGCTATGAACTTTTGCAGACCCAAATCGATGGGTTGTTTTTTTTGTTGCTTATATTGACCCTTCGAGTTTATTACACACCGCTAGGAGTGAGTGATTAAAACACTTGTCAAGAAAAGCTCTAAAGCCTTCCCAACAATCCATTGTGCAATCAAAACAACTTCCGTGCCAATTCAAGTATTCCAAAGGCCCTTACCAGTTTATGCTACGATGGATAAGAACTCCTCCACACGATGCAAAAATGCTAGCAAAGCATGTCGATAATGACTTTACATCGGCCCCTTGCATTCGCTTTAACTTCTGAAGGCATTTTAAGAATGCTTGAATTATGTTATTATCAACATTTTTTAACCTTGTCTATGTTCCCTAATTACATACATATTATCAAGCGGTTCCAACTTTAACATATGGTAATCAAATTGTAGAATTTAAGAGGTTTTAATGCTGGAGTTACAAAGCTATTGCAAAAAACAAAATTCTAAAAAGCTGGCATAGAGATGTCAAACAAACTGGAAATCTTTTTGGTGGTGTCAATTGCCCATTCACTTATGTGCTCTTGCACCATGGGATCTGGTTATTTCATGGTCGAGTGGTTTGCAACTCCCTTTGGTCAGGTTTATACTTATCGCAACTCAAGGGTCAAGCAGGGATTAGTATTGATCATTGTGTTTGATTCCGCTCAGGAGGAGACAGTGTACCTACCTCACACACATTCTTAACATTGTGAATTGTTGGCCTCCCCAAGAAGAGCAAGAGTGTGCCACATGGTGGGCTTGTACACAAGAACATAAAGCTTAGGGCATGCAAGTCTTTGCAGTCCTACTTTGCAATGCATGTACAACTTGGCAAGATGGCACATGTTTGGAGGAATGCTTGAATGAATGAATGAAAGATTTTAATAACGTCCATGAGGCCCAAGCTGCCTATGGGACCCACAAACAACACAAATACAAAAACTCCAGCACTAGGGCATAGTGTTGTTAAGCAGTTGTAGCTTCTTTTCCAGATCAATTATTATCAACAAATTTGCAGTTTTTTCTAGCCTATCATCTTCAAATAATGTGCTTAATTTGTTCATTTTCAAGGTGTCTTCATAATTCTTGTGGATGTTGCTATACACTGAGCATTCCATGATAAAATGCCATTATGTCTCAACTACTTTTGCATTGCAAAAAAGACAACCTTTTTTACCACTCCTCTTTAGTTATCATCCATCTACCTGTTTCACATCTCAAGTAGTGAGAACTTGTCCTTAGTTGCGCTATCAACATTTTTGCTTTCCATTTAATAGTGGCTTCTATGTAACTTTTTTCCTCATGATCTCCCATTGGGTTGAATTCTTTGATATAATGATCTTTTTTTCCCCCATTTTCTTTATTCCATATACCTTGTCTAAATTTTTCTCACATTTTTTTTTAATTTCCTTATTAGTGATTGGGCATTCTATCATGTTAATGTCTCATTTCTTCATCCATTTGTCATTTTGTTTCATCCATGTCTTCTTCCTTCTAGTTAGCTTTTCCTCTACTACCATCTTGGGCCAATGGTGTGTTTCCATATTTTAAATTTTCCTTAGATAACTTGCTAATCGAATCATTGTTGATGCTTCCAAAGTGAAGAAGCCAGTTTCTGCTAATAAGATTTCATATGGAACTGCAGTTTTAATTTTGAGGCTACCTATGATAAGATGTTTTTCGATTCTTTCTACTTGCCTCCATTTCTAATTTGACATGCTACTACCCCATATTTCACACCCATATAGGATCACCGAGGTGACCAATAGACCAAAAAGCATTTTCTTGGTTCTCCAATCCCATAGTTCAACATTCCTACATCTATTTTGTAGTGAATACAATGATTTCCATCCCCCTTGGATTCTTTTTGCTCTACATGTTTCCCAATTAAGTTTGTTGTGGAAACAAACCAAAGATATTTGTATTCATTTACAACCTTCAACTGATTGCCTTCAAAAAGAAACTGATTTTGTTTCATTTTATTTCTTCATAAAGAAAAGATTTCAAGTGCCTTCAAGTGCCTTCAAGTGTTCCCATAAGCCATGGACAGTCTTAGCAGTTAGGATGAGATCATAAACATAGAACAATAACTTTATTACATAGCTAGCCAACTGAATTCCTTCCCCATTGGTCTTATTTGACCATTCTTCTAACTTATCAATGTATAACTTGTTGGTGCCCAAAACCATAGATTGGAAAACCCAAAGACTTGCCAACTCCTTAGGAAATCCAATCAGCCTTGGGCAACGAACAGGGATGGTCGAAGACCAAATCCCTCTGCACTTCAGGCTCCACAAGACCTAGGCGGGTGTACCCTTCCCTCTCAAGCACAAAAGAGTTATTTAAATGTGGATTTAATCCTCTAAGCAAGTTTACACAACTGGCAAATTAGTGTTCTGCAACTATGTTATATCATGTGCTTTAGTTGAATACTTTGAAAACTGAAAACTGAATATGAATAAAAGTGTATGTTAAAGATATTGTATATTGAAAATGAAATGCTTTCAGGACTTGAATGAAATCTGCAAGGATTAGTTCAAATAGGATATGGAAGAATGTTTCTCTGTAAGGACCTTATGCATACAAATCAAAATCTCAAAAATAAATAACAGACCAGTGCCTCTATCCAGGAATATGCACGATACTTTGTGGATAAATAATTCAATTAAACTCTTGAGACAGTTTTTAGGCAACTTGTAACACAAGACTATCAATATAGAGGTTCCATTAAGTGCTATAAGAACATGAAGAAGCAAATCTTATATTCAATTATAACAACTTGTGGTGGCACACTGTATTAAACCCTTTATTAGATTTATCAAGAGGATAAAATGAAATTCATCAACACAAAAGTAGACACAAATTCTGGAATTGAAACAACGAATCTTGTATATTAATTTTTAGAAAGTGAATGCATACAATAGCTACACTTATAGATACTCCATTACACAATGATTTCTCAAAATGATACTTCCATTCCTACAGACTTCTCTAATATAGACATCTCATAGCCCCTACTGGTGGCCTGACAGATTGTGAATTGTTCTGGGTCACTTTTCTTAATTGAAAAAGACTCCCTATAAATACCTAATCCAAAAGACATATGTGAAAGGACACACCCTTTCGCATACAGGAGGGAGTTACAGACAATTGTGATAGTTCTGATACATAATATAAGTACAGATTCGATAGGCAACAAGATGTGAGGAGGGGGGGGGGGTGAATCATACAAACTTAATCATTAATGAGAACATCAGATTCAACCTCGGTAACATATATCAGTCATAGAATAAAACTGTCAAACATGTAAACTCAAAAGCATATGAACAATATAAACCTCATAACACCAGATTTAACGTGGAAACCCAAATAGGGAAAAACCATTGTGGGATTTCGACCCACTAAGAAATATACTCTTCTAGAGTATGCTCGGTTAAAAGCCAATCATGTTAAAGATTACAAAATACATTGCTAGATGTGACCTGGTTAAGGGATTTCCCTCAGATCTGTTAGGATCTTCACTTTGTTAGAAGTGACCTTGCCAAAGGATTTCAAACACTCATTTAGAATGTCACCTTGTTAGAGGATTTACTTATAAGACTGTTAAGTCCACTTGGTTAAGAGATTTCCTATTACTTTCACAAGCTAACAGTAATACAATCTATCTGCAACTTTACATCTAAAATGCTAAAGCAGATTCTTATTTGTTCAACACAATCTAGACATAGAACTATTCTTGTCTATCTGCTAGGCATCAATACTCTATTATTCCAACAGGTCTTCAAGCTTTTGTGCTTGGTGATCACTATGTAGCATCCTTGTGCATACACTTACCCATATCCATTGTTTATCAACAGTTCTTTGTTTATAAACAATCATCTAACCGCTTAATCTCCTTGATCACATTTCCCATGATCAATCATAGCCATCACATCTTCAATCTTGTCCAGGTTCATTGTATCTTACGATCTGAAAAACATTTTACCCTGCCTTGGAACTTGCACAATCATCTTGGAACTTGTGTTAGGGTAATACGGTTCAATCTGAGTTGTAGATCTTCTTGTCGACTTTCCATTGCCTTAGATTTGTTAACAAACTTCTTCCACGGCTTGCCAATCATTGATCCGCTCCAGCTCATCAGCTTCTTTCATTAAATATCACATGTAAACATTTAATGCATTCTGTTTATAGCTCGGTTACTACTCGGTGAATACTAAACTTTACTCGGTAGACATTCTGTCTTCATTAACCGACTGCGATAACCTTAGGGTTTATCGACTAGGTTCCTTAGGGTTTATCGACTAGGTTCCTTAGGGTTTACCGACTAGGTTCTTTGCCTGATAACATAGTGTAGTATTAACCTTTACATTTTACAACATATGTATGATGTTAAAACAATCTAAAACATCAAGATCTCATCATTGTCTGACTCGGTAGAGTTGCCCATTGAATAACTTATCCCTTTACTCATCATATTCTTTCATGTGTCTTTACCGACTTCTTTATAATCTTCATATCATATTTCTTAAGATATGGCAACATCACACTGAATTAGATAATCAATTTCTTGACATCAATGACAAAATAATAATATCAAGACAGTAAAACATCTTTAATCAGTTATGTCCATAATCATCAACAACCTTCTCAATATCCTTGTTATATTGGCAACAAATTGTTTTTCCAAAGGACACACCCTTCAGTTTACAGAGATAATTACATTTGAATCCCTAAAATACACACTAAATAAAGCTTCAATAATATATCCTTTATCCTCCGCTTTGATATACTTCCCGTAAATATTCAATATCTCCTGCACATAAAATAAACCAATCAAATCCCTTATTAATTAAAGATTAAATATATTCCACTTTAGATTAGGCAATAATCATTTACCCTATGTAAAATACTTATTTACAACAATTCACTTAAATCAAATTATTAAACACTTGTAAATATTTATTCTAATAATAGTTTTTATTAAATAACATAAGGTAAAAGATTTTGTATAGTAAGTAGAAGAAAATACTTCCCTTCCAATAATGTTACAATACTTTCTCACCTTTTGGTAATCTTTAATTTGGGTCGGAAATATTATATCATATAAAGTAACCTTTGCAAAAACCAATCAAGCATTAAATGCCTAGGGTAAAAATAATAAGTATATGGAAGGATCACTTAAATAAATAAATGCTTTTCATCATTTTACTTATGGTAAAAGTACATTTTCTCCAAAATAATAATAATCATTCTTTGATCTTGCATAAAATCAACCCTAATATATACATGTTCCATTTTATTCACTTAGGGTGAAAAATATAAATGATCAAATGATAATATCAAAATGCAAAAATTTATTAGGTCATCAAATTAAAGAATTAACCATGGTAAAAGAACTTATAAAATATAACTTTCTTTGTGATAAAATATATCCCTTTATAACCTCTCAAAAGGTAATTTCAAAAGATAATATTGAAAACTATTATTATCCTATCAAATGTTGTAAACAAGATTTCTTTTCCCAGGGTGCTCCTGAAAATCATCAAATTATAATATCAAAACATTAAATTAAATTTCTTGAGCAAGGGATACTTCCTATTAATATGCACCCAAGAAATATAATTTTTGCCTACAATATCCTACACACAAAAAAAAAATCAACTAGCTTGATAGGTCATATGTTCCTATTTCATAGGGATATATTTAATAAAATCATTGATAATATTTTCCCCATGCAAATAAAAATATTTTCCCCCTAAAGAGACATATGATCTTTGCACACAATTAATATTTCTAATAAAATATGATATTAACATAAAATTCCAAAAGTAAATGGAAACTTCTTGAGTAAACATTCAAATAAGGATATTAAAGATTTGAGAGTGTTTTTACTTTCACTTGAATAATTTCCAAAGTAACAAAGAATTTGCCATAATAACCTCTTGAAATTAATTTTACCTTTAAAATAATAAATCAAAAGCAAATGATTAAAACATACCTACCTCCGCTTGATAAAAATACATTACCTTGGCAAATATTCCAAAATAGATTTATCTTACGGAAAACTCAATTTGGTTGGAAATAATTTAGCACATGGGATGCATACTTGCAACAAACCAATCAAACCATTAACTACATGATAAGATGGTTTACCCTAATATAAATTATTCAATTTATTAACTCTAGGGTGAATAATATGCATATGAAAAGATTAAAAATCCACTTAAATAAACAAATGTTTTTTATTATCTCCACTTGTGATTTGAAACATTTCACACCTTTGAAACATTTTTCAAAATAAGATCCATTTATATGAAATAACATTTTACCTTAATATATATTTTACCAATGTTTTAGGGTAAAAATAATTTATTTAAATCACATATTTAAAAATGTATTTCCACATTTCAAGATTACTTTAATAAATTAAAATCTTGTGGAAATATTTGCAAATTATTATCCATAATAATTTACCTTAATAAACATTTTCAAGTAATACAATAGAGCAATTGGTAAAAGGGGAGGGTAGGTATGGGTAGTCAGGAAGGTCGGGTCGGGTTGAGACGTTGAGTGTTCAACTCCCTCTCCCTGCCCTTTTGTAAAAATATATTTTATTTTTAAATCATTTATATGCAAAATATAATCACATTGCAAAAAATATTCTTGGGTAAGATATACTCCCTGTAGAATAATTTTTTGATTGTGCAACCTGAGCAATCTGGTTATCAATTACCAAGTTTTTGCTTGTAATTTTAGGTTCCACCATAACCCAAACAGGGTTAGAGAGAGTGGGCAACCTTGTTTGATGCCTATATCGCTATCAAAACATTCCAACATTCCCTCTGCAGTTCTGATTTTAGCCTTTACCTGCTCATATAGCTTAGCACTGCAGCTCTAAGCACATTCGGTACTCCCAATTCTTCCACTTTATTCCATAGTTTGTCACAAGGTAATGTGTCAAAAGCTTTTCTAAAGTCTACAAAACAGCAAAAAGCTTCACCACCCTAGTCGTTCCATATTTTTTTAACTAAGAATCTAAGAGTAACACCATAGTCAATAGTGGAGCATTTTGCTCTGAAACCCGCTTGCCCTTTATAGCTCTCTTTCCTTCTCTTTTTGCCCAACTACTAATCTTGTGTTCAACAATGCTTCCAAAGAGTTTCCCCTTAAGGGAATTAACCATTATGGTGCGGTAGTTTGATGGGTTATTGATATCACTGCTCTTATGAAGAGGAATCACCACATTGGTTGTTCAATTTTCTGGGAAGCCTTCTTGAGTGACCTTATTAAATATGTTTTTATTATGAGGTGCAAGACCAACTCTACCCCATTTTAAATATTCAGCTTGCAACCCATCAATATCCTGAGATTTTCCTCCAACTAGCCTTTTTATTCCTTGATTGATATCCTCAATGGTAAAAAGTTCAGTATCTTCTTTGACTACTGGGGGCCTATGTTTAACTTGTTTACGCTCATATACCAACTTTGCATACTCAAGCCACTAACAATCTGTGATGCTATTTTCTACTTGTCCTCTCTTTTGTTGTAATTCTTTACAAAATCTCTTTGGATTCTGCTTTCCAAGAGCTATCAACTCCATTGTTCCAGTGTTCACATATTTTTCTTTTTTACCTCTTATCATCTTTTTGTATGCTTTCTTATTTTCTTTGGTTGTCCCACCTTCCCACAGTTTTCTCTTTGCCATTTTGCATTCTTCGTCAAACCAAAGATTTGCCAGAAAAGTATTTTTAGCCTCTCTTCTGGGTTTGGGCCTCTTGCATTCATCTAGAGCCTTGTGTGTTAGGAGGGCCAGCATAACTTTACTTATAAAATGATTTCCTGAGAACCTGAACTATACTCATGTTCTTTAATATTTTGTTTGAGAGTAGCATTGAAGAGTTTCTGATTTTCATGAGTCGTGGGGATTCTGCCCTGCAGAGATGCATTCTTCTGATTTGTTTGGCTTTGTTCCTTTTGCTGCATGTCGATCTTGATGGCCAGCTTAATAAACATTGGATTATGATCATATTTTATTTCTATCGAGCACTCTCCTATCACTAACTCCAACATTCTCGAGATGTGGTCCTATGAGTAAATAACGTAGTCCACAACACTCTGATTGTTGTAAGTTTTACAAGTGATATTGCCTAAATTTGGTCATGCTCTCATACCATTGCATATGACCAGGTTGTATAAATTGCATAGCCCTAGTAATTCTGCAACATAATGAGTAATGTTGCCCTTATTGTCATGTGAACTTTTGTCCCAAAATTTATCATTCTCTTCTTCCAACCATAGTGGGTCACTATTTTCTTTGTATATTCTCCTCAAATTGATGGTTTGATTGTTTGTGGTTCAGCATTAAAGTCTCCTATTAATATGACTTCCCCCATGGTATTAAAAGTGGAGATGTCTTTTTTTAGTGATGCATATAAATCTTCTTGGTCTAGATTCTTTTTCTTAGAGTATTTCAAGTCTTTTGGAGCGAAATAGTAGGCTGCTAATATTATTGTTACCTAATTTTCTGTTATTTTCAACCACATGTATTGCTTGTTTGGATCTTCTTTCTCTGTCTTTATAAATCTACCCCAAATTTCTTTGACCAAAATAGTAACCCCTCCATGCCCATTGCCACTATTAGTCATCTCATTCCAAACTAACACTTTTTTATATCCCCCTAATTCCGGAACTTTACATCCTTCATGCTCATGAGTCTCTATAAGCAAAATAATGTCTTTAGTTTCTGTTATGGGCCCTACCCTAGGTCCTCTCCTCTGCGGGTAACCTCTACAATTCCAACTTTCTATTGTTAGGTGTTCTCGAGGTGGGGGGGGGCAAATTCCTATGCCTTGTGTGTGTCTCTATCACTAATTTGGGCCTTTCTATTTTGTAACCAAGCCCATTTCCCCATGTTTCTTGTTGTCTTTAACTTTTTCCCACTCTTTTTGTCTTTCTTCCTGCTAGTTTATAGTTAGATCCTCATCAAGATATATTTGTGTACCTTTAAGGAACCTTTTGTTCTTTAAAATTGTGTTTTTCTCCTCTTAAGTTTCTCAAAGTAATTCTTACATGCCTACTTTTGTTATCTCTTATCCACGTTCCGATCCTATGTGCTTTTTGGATGATGCCTAACCAATGCAATTGGTCTTTAAGAAAGTCTCTTGCTAGATCCTTTGTTTTTTCTTTCTCACCATAGTCTTTTAGCCCTTTAATAATGATATTTACTGCCCAAACATTTCTGTCTTTTTCTTCCCTTATTTGTCTCCTTACTTGCTTTTCTATGACCTCACTTTGTGTGTTTGATGGTCCTTACGCCACTTGGGTCCAAAGATCTGGCCTCTTCTAGTTGTTCTCTTAGTTGATTCTCTTTTATCTCCATGCTAGCCATGGACTCCCTCTGGCCCCATGGACTCTTCTCTGCTTGTTGCTCCTATTCTGCTCCAACCTTTAGTGGTTCACATTTCACCTTGTCAACATTTTGCTCTTTGTGTTGACAGTCTCACTATGGGGATTCCCCCGCCTAATCCCCCTTGTGATGGTGTTTCAAATGAAAGTATCACTTAGACTATTCTTCGTCAACGAAGGAGAGATCGTTCCTCCTCCTCCCAAACTATTCCCCGACCTGTGGATGTTTTCTCTCCCCACCCTTGATGTGGGTTACTAGTTGTTTTGCTTGTGTGATGTAAGTGGCCTGTTTGGGCCAGTTGTTTGTGGCCTTTTGGTTTGCCTTTGTATAGCGTCGGGACCCTTGTTTTGTTTCTTTTCTAATAAAAAGCATTTGTTTATAATTATTATTTAATCTAAACTATATACTAAACTAAAATATGATGTCATACTAATGTTGGACTATGACATCATATTTTAGTTAAGTTTATAATTTAACTTAAATAATAAATAATACATGTTAGTTTATAAGTAAATGTTAGGTTAGTTCAGTAATAATTATTAAATAATAATTAAGTATTAGTTTATGAGTTAGTACTCAGGAAGTTTGTGTGGTTGAACCATATCATGGGTTGTATGCAATATTAAAAATCATTGAAAAACAAATAATATTTCCCAAATTACTTGTTCCAAGAATGGTATGATAATTTGTTATTTTTGTGCTTACCATTTCAATATGGTATCAAAACAATATTAGATCTTGTGTTGAGAAACATGAGATAATTGAATGCGAAAAACTTCACCGAAACAACATATGGGAGTATAGAGATGTGTATATGTTGAAGTGAGAATTGTCAACTAAACAATTATGTTGTTGTCCACTTACAGATAATAAGCCATTTGGAGTAATAACATCATGTCTTCTGCTAAGGAAGCAATGGGGTTTAATAAATTGGCATTTGTTGTAGTAATTGACCAATTTGAGTTTGTTGAGAAACATTAGATAATTGAATGTGTTGAGAAAGGATGGCTACAATTTACTCACCTCATGTTGTTTATGTTTCGACCCCTAGATTTTCAAAGGAACTTTGTGAGATGGAGGGTTGTGTGTTGGTCGATATCGGTGCCCCAAGCTTGTAGATAGATAGTCTCTATGATGTGACTACTGGGAGTTTTGGTAAGGGTGAATGCCTTAAGGTTTCTATTGAGGTTGAGGTACAAGGGCATATATTCAAATTGAGATTCTTGATTCTCTTATTGTTGAGTCATCATGGTTGGGAGATTTTGCAAAAATCGTCTCAACATTGATACTGTTAAAAGATAGGTGCTTTGAAATTGGAAACTAAGTGGCCATGTTGAGGTAGTTACTATGGTGAATATTTTTTTCCCTTTTCCAACATGGATGATTGTTCAAGGAATCTTCTAGCCTAGCGTTGGAGGATTGGGATGAAGTTATTTTTATGTTTATTGCCAATTAATTTGGGCGATATTGTGCTACCAATTCAATCACCAAATTCAAGAAGCACTTGTTCTCTATAGTTTGTGTTTATGGAGAAGAACAAGGTGTTACCTACTTGAAATAAATACCTTGTCTTCCAAATATGGCAATTGGGTGCAACAAATTGAATTTAAAGGCTCTATATTTATTTGTCATTCTTATAGTAAAGTGGTACATGCTAATGCTACTTGCATGAGTAACAAGAAATACCATTTTGTTTAGAGGAGAAAGGAACAAATGCCAACTACTATTAATAAGTTCATTACTACATTAAAGAAGGAGCAAAAGGAAATTAATAGGGAAAAATCTCCTATAGAGTGGACAATGATGGACAATTCTTTTAAAGCTTTAAAACATTAAGACTAATATCTAAGTAATTAATTCATCTTTATTAATTAATCAAAACCCATCTACTTTATTGACTTAAGCTAGTCTTAGGAGTGTTTTTTATTTTATCAGATTGAGAAAAATATATGTCTTGTTGTCTTATTGCATAGGATGATGACACTTGTCATTGGCTTATTTAATCCTCACCAAGAATTTGGATCTACACTTTTCATAAAGATTGATCATAAATTATAAACATTCATTCAAGCAATTGCATCAATACAATTTTCAGGTGTGGACATAGTTTGAAAAGTTGTGTTCAAATAACATTGAATTTTTGGTTAGAGGCTTTAACGTGTCAAAATAAAAAGGCGAACAATTTGTCAAGCTTAAAGACAACACAATTTTCTCATAGGGTGCCAAAGGCAAGAGGTGCATTATCATCTCGAGCTAGATTCTCGCTTAGAGATGATATTGTACATGAGAAGCACCAACTTCATTTTGAGTTCATTGTGATGTCCCTTTTCTAAAATAGGATTTAATATTAAATAATCAAAATTAAATTAAAATATAATTAGATAATAAAATATAATATGCTACAATTACAAGTTAATTAAGCTTAATGAAAAGTCAAGAGGCGTGTTATGAAGAGTTGTGACTCCTTCAAACATGAGCTATAAAAGGGAGAAGAGTTCATTTGAAAGAGGACGAGGAAGGGGAAAAAGAATGGAGCATAGGAATTAAGGAAAGGTAAATGGAAAAAGAATGAATGGGAAGTAAATAAGGAAGTGATTATGTCAAAAGTGTAGAAATAATAAAGGTTATGACTCTTTCAAAAGGTAATAATAATGAAAGGTTGTCTTTCAAATGGTGATAATTATGTAGGTTGTGACTTAGTCCCCACAAGGAGAGCTATTGTGGATAGATGAGAAAAACTTGTTTTACAATTGTTTGGCATTTTTCTTGTGGATAATGGAGTTTGCCTCAATTCACAACAGTGGTCTACTTGTGAATAATTGAGTATATCTTAATTCATTAGTATTTTGAAGATTTGCAATTCACAAATATTTTAAAGATTTACAAGTTTGGTAATCAAAAGATCTGTTGCTGGATTCAATTTGGTGTTTCTTGGGTGTGAGGAAAACTGAAGACGCTTTATCAAAATTTCTAATGGTTGTGTTCAATCCTTGTTATGTTTCATCCATTATTTAGATTGATGTAATAAGAGGGATGGATGTTAGAATACTACATCATATTTAAATTAAACAATAAATAATAAATTAACATGTAAATGTTAAATTATTAAAAAGAAAGTTCACTAAATACTAGTTAATGCTATCCAATTTCCACAATTCATATTATAATTCTTTTAGAGCTTCTGGATTTAGATTGTGCTGCAAATTTTTAACATCAACATTTTGAATCACACTAATTCATCATCAAGATGAGAAAGAGTTCAAAGGAGATGAAAAATGCCCAGCTGCAGATCTAGACAGAATATAAAGAGATGAGAGAGGGAGAGGGTAGAAAGACCACACGCAGACCAAGGAAAAGAATAAAATAATAACTCCCAGCCCAATTCCTCAAATGAGAAGAAACAAAAGAATATGATTAAATGAATTAAAGAAACTAAAAATAGTCAAAAAATTGAAAATAACTAGAACAAAAAAAAAAGAAACAAGAGACCGAATAATTATAAATACTCTACATACATATGCATTTATTTTTTATCATACACATTTATAATTATTCGGTCTCGTCTAATTTTTTTTTTTTTTGTTCTAGTTATTTTCAAATTTTTGACTATTTTTAGTTTCTTTAATTCATTTAGTCATATTCTTTTATTTTTTCTCATTTGAGGAGTTGAGTTGGGAGTTATTATTTTATTCTTTTCCTTCGTCCGCGTGGGGTCTTTCTACCCCCCCCCTCTCTCATCTCATTATATTCTGTCTGGATCTGCAACTGGGCAGTTTTCATCTCCTTTGAACTCTTTGCCATCATGATGATGAATCACGGAGTGTGATTCAAAACGTTGATGTTAAAAATTTGCAGCACACAATCTAATCCAGAAGCTCTAAAAGAATTAAATACAAGTTATTAAATAATAAATAAATATTAGCTTACTGGATAGCTGTCGAACTATATCATAACTTGTATAAAGCCTATCACCTTAGTCAAAATAGTATCTGAGATATTAAGATTGAGATGTAATGGTTACAAAGCGTATAATGTACATGTGACCAAATACACCTATATATTTTCTATAGTATTGTATCACCTCAAGTACCTCGTACTGTTAAGTCATTAAATGCAACTTAGCTTAGGATAAGAAGCCCTAAGTTGATATGTGTCATCTCAAGTACCTCGTATTGTTAAGTCATTAAATGTAACTTAGTTTAGGATAAGAAGCCCTAAGTTGATATGCCAATTCCTTCTGCATTGCATGAAGGTGCCCTTTGTGTAACTGAACACCTTAACCGCTGGCTGGCACTTTGCCTTCTCAATAAGCCACTTGTTGATATCACGAGGTATCTGGCTTTGATTCTATTGCTGAGTCTGATGAATCAAGTCTTCTTATCTTAACATCATAAAGAACCTCTTCAACTTTCCTGAGATCGTACTTCATCCCTGTTAAACCAATATGTCCCAAATTAATTCTTTCAAATTAAGCAATCTGGAAGAAAAATAGAAGAACAGAGCATATAATGATATTTGACTAGCATGAAGTGTACCTCCATATATTATATGAATTTAATAGAAATCTGATAAAATAGAAAATCAATATACATTGTATGCCATTATAGTTTAGCACAAAATTGTTACAAGTAAAAATAAATGTGAAGCCATCTATGTTACCCCGAGTTTCCGGGACAGCAGGGGATGTGGGTACGCGTGGCAAATTTAAAATATTCATATGAAAACATGGATAAAACATGCACATATACATTATAGAACCTTAACATATAAGAAACAGCAGAGTTCTTATGGCAAATTTGTGTTAAATTGAGAGTCAAAGTCAAATTGCAAAGCCTGACTACAATTAATATAGATTGTGGAACAATATAGACTTTGCACAACATGATTATATTGATAGGAAAATGAAAAATATGATCCTCATACAATTGGATAGAGATGACGCGGAAAAATATCACATAAATTTTGACCAATCATTATGATGCATCTCGAGTATTTTGCTTGGAGTTTTTGAATTAAAATGAATATATGTTTTGCATTAGTTTGATGTGATAAATCATAACACATTTCAAAGTTGAAAATATGGGTCTATGTGGAGTGTCGTTAATTGTTGGCTTTAACATTGAGTTTCAATGGTTAAAACAATGATGAACCACCTTCAAATTCAAAACAATTTGATAAATTTATTAACCTAATTAGAGGCATCACCCAAATCATTTTAGGCTTCTCAATCCACTAGTTTGTCAAATGCAAAATTTAAGAAAATTTTTGAAATTCATAAGCTTTGCTACAAAAGTGGAGCGCATTAATCCAAAGAAGAGAAATGGTGTGGCCAACTAGCAAATGGGAACAAGAAAAAGAACACGAAATGATCTGAGTTGATTGTCAAGATGCTTTAGGCAAGTAGTGCTCCTTTGGCCTATAGCTACCACCATCAGTTTTTACCAAAAAATATGTAATTTACAAGTAACCATCTTTTTAAGAAAGCAAGAAATATTAGTTTCCAGCACCAAAAAGGGTCATCTAAAAGTAACCATCACTCTGGAAAAATGCAGGGTATTTCTTGTCAGGCATTTGAAGAAACAATAAAAGACCACAAAACACTCCTTAAAACGAGTAAATTGGCATTTAAAGCTTAAAGGGTTCATCATGGTTGAACAATTACAAATTGTCACAATATATTGAATGTTAAACACTAGTAGAATGTGCCAACACTAAGGTATTGAAGATTTCATCTTGAAATTGTGAGGAACCTCGCTTAAAATCAAGATCTACTGCCAACAGACGAAGGGCTATGGCAACATTAAGTTACATTGTCAGTTTATTTAATTTCTGATTGGTCTAGGAAAGAATAGTATGACTGTGTTGGAAAGTTTGTCATTGATGTCAAAAAAATATTCATCTTTAAGAATGAAAGTAATTGTTGAGATTGACACTGATGTCAAAACCATTGTAGAAAGAAATCATTGTCAAAGCACTGACAAGATCAACTTCATTGTATAGATAATACACATACTAATGTCAAAAGAGCAGATTGAAATCATACTATTACAAGCATGAATTGAGGTTTACCAAAAGAAAAATTGCCAAACATGAGGTTGCCAAACACAAAGAAATTAAGTTGTTATAAGGTGCAAGCACGTATCTTAAGGGAGACTAATGACAAAATGATGCAGGAGCATCCCCGGTCTATGAGCAATCTTGCATCAACCAAAAATATTTCCTTGTTTAATTCTTCAGTTCAATGTGTAGTTTTTTGTGTTCCTTCCGGTGGTTGCTTGTTTTTCATTGCAAATCCTATTTTCGGTTTCCAGGCTGGTTCATGTGCTTAATTCCACATTTTCAGTCCATTTGGATTCTTTTCCGGCTAGTTATCGCTCCCAGTTTGACTGCTTTTGGGTTTCGGGACAACTCTTGTACTTACCGGTTGGTTTTCCTTCATTTCCGGAGCGGTTTCTTGGCATGTGGATCTATTTGGGGCCTTGTCCGATGTTCTTTAGCATGTGGCCGACCTTCTTGCTGATCTGCACTTCTTGGTTGTTATTTTCCGGAAGAATTTCTTTCATTCTTAGGGCCGACCTAGTTACACATTTCATTTTCCTGCATTGGTAAAAGTAATCTTTTGTGGCCAACCCAGATATGTTCCGGAGGGTATATATAGGCTAAGTCACCGCATTCGCCGAATTTTCGGCTTCAGGTTCAAATTGGGCGAACTTTTAAAAAATGTATGAAATTCACAGAAATTCCTTTAAAATTCGTTGGATAACAGGTAGAGGTTTTGGTCGTTGGCAAATGACTAGTTCTCTATTGCCGTTGAGAGGTATGGGGGCCGTGGAAGAGCTACAGGTCGACGGTGTGCTTGGCCACCGGTAGGGTTTGAAGCCGCGTCGAAGACAAAGGATATAAACTTAAAATCTTGTCCTTGTTGTCCAATATAATGTTAACTAAAATGCACGATATAATGCTAACTAAAATGCCCGATTTAATTGACCTCCTATAATGAAAGCATTTTAGTATAATATTGTTGCCCGATATAATTTTAACCAATATTAAACATCTAATATACATTATTAATTAACATTAGTTGTCTAATATACATTATCAATTAATAATAATAATAATGTTAACTAAAATATATTAACATTTATTATAAAAGTTGTCAGATTTAACATTAATATATTAAAAAATAAATATTTTAAATTATTTAATTCAAATTTTTAATTATTTATATTTAAAATTTGATAAATTTAAATTAAAATATATAAATTAAATTAAACAAATTTAATACTGTTTGTTCTAACATTTTTTAGATATATTATTTATATTTTCTAAAAAATAAAATTTATATAAAGCGAATTTAATGGCGAATTTATTTTTCGAATTTTTTCCTCTTGCCGAATTTCATCCGAATTTTATTGTTGGCGAATTCGAACTCGAACTCGAATGCGGTGACTTGGTATATAGGGTATTATGTAATCATTTGTAGGACAGAGGAAGTAGAAATCAGAATCAAGATTTAGATTGGTGATTAGTGATCCGGTTGACTCTGAGAGCTCCGGATGGATTGTATCTGGCTTATAGCCTGCATGTAACCGGTTAACTACCAGATGTTCTATGATGACTATATGATATATATAATTATGATCGGTCACTTCCCAAGGATCGTGACTCTCAAATGAAACATCGCATAACAATGAAACGGTGTATATAGTATATAGTCGCTATGTTAATGTAAGCGACTATTAACAACAGTCGCTTACATTAACATGGAGACTGTTTAATGTAAGCAGACACAAACAGCAGTCGGCAATGTATACAGCAGTGTCGGCAATGCATTTCATCATTCATTTCGATAATGTATTAATATTACCATTACTATATTATTAATATAGTAATGATAATATGATATAATGTAATATTTATCATGCATTATAATATTATCATTACTATATTAATAATAATGATAATAACATTTATTACAACTTCTTCATTATAATAAAGTATCAATATATATATATATATATATATATATATATATATATATATATATATACATATACATATACGAATGAAGCTATATCTTAACACTCCCTCTTAGAGAGTGAGTATTAATCAAAAAAAGTCTATCATGACATCCGCACTTCGGGACATACAAGTTAATGTAGTCTCATCATGAGTATAGACTTGAATATCATGATCTCCGCACAGTCGGGACATACAATTAAGTAGTCTATCATGATATGGTTTCGTTATTACACATCCAGTAATAACAAGAGTCAAGATCTCCGCACAATCAGGACACACATTTAAGTAGTCTATCTTGACACTTTGGTTAACCATTTACAAGATCGTCACCTTGAAACGTTAACCCACACAAATGATCATTTTACACAATATTGCAATATACACATATTTTTTTTTACATTTACTCATGAATAAAAAACTTATAAATAAGAGGAATATAAATCATATTTCACAACTTGATCATGCCAAGTTTGTTTCTGAAGTATTCTATCTTCAGTTTTGCTAGTGGCTTAGTGAAAATATCAGCACCCTGTTCTTCAGTACTAATGTACTCTAGCCTTACAACATTTCTATCTACCATATCTCTTATGTAATGATATGGAATCTCAATGTGTTTGGATCTGTAATGGAAAACTAGATTAACAGATAACTTGATACAACTTTGATTGTCACAGTGAATCACAGTTGAATCTAAAGGTTTTCCAAACAATCCAAATAATAGCTTTCTTAACCATACAGCTTCACGTGCTCCCATGGATGCTGCCATATATTCAGCTTCAGTGGAGCTTAATGCTACTGCTGACTGTTTTCGATTGAACCAGGAAATCATAGCCGAACCAAGACTGAAGCAACACCCTGTAGTGCTTTTCCGATCCGTCGTACTTCCAGCCCAATCAGAATCAGAATATCCTTGAAGATTGATTTCTACCTGTTCATACTTTAGCCCAAATCCAATAGATCCTCGTAGATATCTCAAGATATGCTTAGCTGCCATTAAGTGTATTTTCTTGGGCTCACACATAAAGTGACTCACAACATTGGTTGCATAACAGATGTCAGGTCTAGTGTTCACCAAGTGCATAAGAGAACCAACAATTTCTCTATACAATGTAGGATCAGTAGGTTCAGACTCTTCTGCTTCAACTTTGAGTTTGTGCAAATTTGTTTCCATAGGTGTGGATAAAGGCTTACACTCCATCATTCCAAATCTGGTTAGAATATCAATAGCATATTTATGTTGATTTAACAAAATATAGCCTTCCTTTTGAGATACTTCCAACCCTAAGAAATAATGTAATAGTCCTAAATCTTTCATGTCAAATTCAGCAGTGAGTTCTTGCTTACATTTTGCAATAAGATGATCCTCCCCTGTTATTAAAAGATCATCTACATAAAGAACTAAAATAACCATGTTGCCATCTGTTATCTTAAAGTAAATGTTAGGATCTGCATCATTTTTAGAGTATCCTAATTTTGAAAGATAGCTGTTTATCCTTTCATACCAAGCTCTAGGAGCTTGTTTCAACCCATATAGTGCTTTCTTGAGTTTGCAAACATATTTTGATGCATCATGTATAATGAACCCTTCTGGCTGCTCTAAGTATACTTCTTCTTCAATAGTGCCATTAAGGAATGTTGTTTTCACATCCATCTAGTGTATCTTCCATCCTTTAGAGGCTGCTATAGCAATAATGGTTCTGACTGATGTATACCGTGCTACAGGAGCAAACGTTTCTTCATAATCAATACCTGCTTTTTGTGAGAACCCTCTAGCAACAAACCGAGCTTTATGTTTCTCAATACTTCCATCAGGAGCATATTTAGTTTTGAATAGCCATCTAGAAGAGACAACGGTTTTGTTTTTAGGTCTAGGTACTATGTCCCAGACATCATTCTTTATTATAGATTGATATTCTTCAATCATTGCCTCTCTCCATGCTTGATTAGACAATGCCTCCTTAGTATTTGATGGTTCTGAGTTATTGATTTCTGTTATAAGAGCTGCATAACATTTTTGAGTTCTTGTCCTTTTACTCTCATGAGATATTTCATTTGGTTCTACATTATTTTCTTTAATTATTTGCCTTGCCCATAATGGCCTTTTCTTACTATTGATTATATTAGTATTCTCATTTTCAATGACAGGAGATTCAGGTTCTTCTATATCCTCCCTCTCAATTTCAGCAGTGAGATCTTCTTCTATCTCTGGGATGTTATCTTCTTCAAAGTTTTTAAATGAGTTATTTTCATCAAATTTTACATCTCTACTTATCTCAACAGATTTTTGTCCTGGAATGTAAATTCGATACCCTTTTGTGTTTTCACTATAACCAACAAGTATGCCTCTCTTACCTGATGGTTCTAGTTTTGTCCTCTTCTCTTTAGGTACATGAATGTATACAGAACATCCAAATATCCTAAGATGACTTAGATCTGGTTTGATCCCTGTGAATGCTTCTTCTGGTGTTATGTTTTCTAATATGGAGTGTGGGCACCGGTTTTGATATATACTGCTGTATTTGAAGCTTCCGCCCAAAAAGAAATATGAAGGTTTTGATCGAGCATCATGGCTTTTGCTACTTCGATTATGGATCTATTCTTCCTTTCTGCTACTCCGTTCTGTTGAGGATTATACGACATAGTATACTCCCTCTTAATCCCAACAGAATTACAAAATTCTATAAATATGTCAGATTTGTATTCACCTCCATTATCTGATCTTAATACTTTTATTCTTTTATCTGTTTGATTTTCTACTAAAGCTTTAAATTCTTTGAATTTAGATAGTACCTCACTTGATTCTTTAACCTTAAGAAAGTATATCCAAGTTTTCCGAGAATAGTCATCAACAAAAATAATATGGTATAGTGATCCTTAGATGTCCTAACCTTTTATGCCATAATTCATTGTGATTTGGGATTTCATGAGTTAGTGCAGATTTTTGATCATTACATATTTTATAAAGACTACCGTCTCTTGTCCCTATTATTGTAGCATTCTTCATATTTGAGTTTTTAGGCCATAATAGAACCTTGTCCTCATTAAAGGTGACACGGAATCCTTGGTCTGCTAGTCGTGATATAGAAACTAAGTTTCTTTTGATTCCAGGTACAAATAGAACATCTTTCAGTTGTAGAGATACTCCATTCTTTATCTTGATAGTGCAGGTCCCTATTCCTTTCACTGGGTAGGTGGAGTTATCTCCAATAGTTACTTCTTCGGTTGAATAATTTTCAAGTGTCTCAAACTGATTTTTGAATCCGGTTATATGTCTTGATGCACCACTATCAATTATCCAAGTTCTATTATTGGAGTTTAGTTCACTTGAAAAAGCTGTAAAGAAGAGTGAAATTTCTTTTGCTTCAGCTACGGTGGCTTGAGTCTTTTGCCTTTCAGGACAATGTCGATGAGTGTGCCCATATTTATCACATTTGTAACATTGAATTTTAGAAAAATCTCTTTTGAATCCCCTCTTTCTTTTGAAGGATTTTCTCTTTTTGTTGTGAGACTTTGTGTTGAGTGCTTGTGTTTCTCCCTCTTTCTTTAGACCTATTCCTCTGGTAATAAGTCTTGATTCTTCCTGAGTACAATCGTTCTTGAGTTGATCAAATTTTGGTAGAGGTGGACGTGTGCTTATGCATTGAATAAAATTCTC
This sequence comes from Cryptomeria japonica, assembly GCF_030272615.1. Classification (NCBI taxonomy): domain Eukaryota; kingdom Viridiplantae; phylum Streptophyta; class Pinopsida; order Cupressales; family Cupressaceae; genus Cryptomeria; species Cryptomeria japonica. The sequence continues at coordinate 27,017,901 of NC_081405.1, read as the reverse complement.
CCATGTTGTTGGTAATCCCCTTAGTGCTATTAGAGATAATTCCATGTCTTCTATAGTGTTACCAATTGAAAATAGTTGATCTCGTATTTCAGCAATTCTTAAGAAATAAGATGTAACTGTTTCTCCTTTGTTCATTTTTATGGTCAATAATTGCTCCTTCAATGTTAATATACGACTTGTATTGTTTATCTCATACGTTTCTTGAATTTTCTTGAAAACCTCATATGCTGTTGTTAGTCTTGCTATGCTTGGGAGAATGGAGTCTTTAACTGAATCAACAATTAATTTCTTGGCTTTATTGTTCCTCCTTTTCCAAGTCGTTTTCTCTGCTTCGTCTGTAGGCATTTCTTTTTCTTCTTCTATGAAAGATTCTAATTCCAGTTCTTGCAATAGTGTGGTGATTCTAATTTTCCATGATAGAAAATTTGATGCTCCTTCCAATCTATCTTCCATCCTGATTCCGGTGGTCATTTTGATGATTTGTGATTGAATCCTCCTTCTTTAAATGATATCTTTCCTTTGTATTTCAATAATAATTCAGAATTTTATTCCCTTTAACTCTGCTCTGATACCATGTTAAGAAATCAGATCTTTGGGAATATATTCTCTGTTAATATATTCAGTACTGTTATTTATTTAATGCTGATATATATATGTGTATCTCTGTTTTAATTTGAAGCATATAATATTGTATGCAGTGAGGGGAGAATAGCAATGAACCTTTTAACTGATTGTATTCGAACCCTCACTGCACACAATATATATATAATTATGATCGGTCACTTCCCAAGGATCGTGACTCTCAAATGAAACATCGCATAACAATGAAACGGTGTATATAGTATATAGTCGCTATGTTAATGTAAGCGACTGTTAACAACAGTCGCTTACATTAACATGGAGACTGTTTAATGTAAGCCGACACAAACAGCAGTCGGCAATGTATACAGCAGTGTCAGCAGTTGGTAATATATACAGCAGTGTCGGCAATGCATTTCATCATTCATTTCGATAATGTATTAATATTACCATTACTATATTATTAATATAGTAATGATAATATGATATAATGTAATATTTATCATGCATTATAATATTATCATTACTATATTAATAATAATGATAATAACATTTATTACAACTTCTTCATTATAATAAAGTATCAATATATATATAATATATATATATGAATATTAATATATATATATTAATACGAATGAAGCTATATCTTAACACTTCAGTACAAATGCCTTATGATGATTGACACACCAAATAAGAGATGCATCTATTCTTGCTAGGTCATTGTGTTTGTCTTCGCTGAAGATCTTGGGGTCAACCAATGTGATAACATTTTTTTGAAATTTTGCTTTTAGTTCATTCGCTGAGGCTATACCAGAATTATCTTTCCTCTCAAGTTCACAACCAATATATATATATATATATATATATATATATATATATACGAATGAAGCTATATCTTAACACTTCAGTACAAATGCCTTATGATGATTGACACACCAAATAAGAGATGCATCTATTCTTGCCAGGTCATTGTGTTTGTCTTCGCTGAAGATCTTGGGGTCGACCAATGTGATAACATTTTTTTGAAATTTTGCTTTTAGTTCATTCGCTGAGGCTATACCAGAATTATCTTTCCTCTCAAGTTCGCAACCAATATCTTTGAATTTTGAAATCACTTGAGCAATCATTCTATTTGCTTCCTTAAGCAACTTGCTCTGCTCCATGATATTCTTCTGTAGACACTCGCACTTCCAATCTAAACTCTGAATCCATATATTATATTGAAGAAGCAATAATAACTCTACTCGCAGCCACATTGATGCCCTTATCGATAATCTCTTGCAGTAATCCCTTTGTTTCTTTATGTGCGGTCTCTTCCATCTTTGAAATGGTGATTTAAGGAGAGATACAATTTCTGGCTTTGATTAGCTCATTGTAGGACTTGCTCAGATTGTGAACAATGGGAGGCCTTTGATCTTAAGCTTCTTCATCCATTCTTGCAACACACGGCCGAAATGGCTATCCACCTGCACTTTAGCCACTAGTTCTTTGTTAGCATCAGCCGCAGGTCTAACAGGGTCGCTAAGGAGCTAGCCTCTTGTGATGGAGACAAGTTGAGCAGCAACCTCAAGCAATCTGACAATGCCCCTATCAAGGCCTTTAAATCTTCTTTGTCCATCTTATCTTTCTCCACTCTTTCCATGACCTTAGTTGCAGAAATCTGAAAATTACATAGGTCAGCATCCCAACTAGGAGGTCCCAAGTCAATCCTAGTAAGAATGAAATCTGCTATGGTGGCTTGGCTGGGATCTACCTGAGAAGTAGGCTAGGCGATCTCCAAAAATAGGTGATCCGAATTGTCATCTTTGAAACAGGGGTGGACTGCAAAATCTATGAAACAACATCCTCGGTTGGTTGTCTGATAGCTTTCGTTTTCGTCTTCTTAGACAGTGATGTCTCCAACCATCCAACAAAGTCTTCAGGGAACTTTGCATTGCATCCAAACTAAGTAAAAAACTCCTCTTAACAAGAGGAGTTTTATCAATATTTTGCATGGAGAAAGGAAAAAGGGACTTGGATGCATCGAGTATCTCCAATTGGCTTCTTCCCTTTATCATCATGTGACTGCTCTTGCCCTATTCCATCCTTAGGTTCTTTCTCTGCTTCTTGTTCCTTGTCTGGTCCTTGTGTACCTATATCAGGCACTAAACCCTCACCACAAGTCAGTTTAGGCTCTTGATTCTTCTCAGGTGGCTCACCATCCCCACTTTCTCCTGGATTGGCTGGTGGTGGAGTCGGAGCAGTTGGAACTACAGTGGCAGTGTTAGGATTTCTTGAGCTTCCCTGCCCTGTGGATTTTTTCCTTGCTGCAGAAACAGGCTTGGAATCATTGCCTTCTTCTCGGCAATCCACATCCAGGTTCTTCTAACGACCCCAGTTGTTCTTCTATCAATATCCTCTTCTTTAGGCTGGGTCCAATGGCTATGACTACACTTGTGAGACATAGGTGGGATTAACCAAATCAGACCCATCATCCATAATACCAGCAATGTCTAGCTAAACCTGAAAATCAATTATTTGTTGAGTGGTCATCCTTGACCAATCTCTCCTTCACACTTCTAAATTGTCTGTGCAGTCTTCGCAATAGTCTTCTAACTGTGGAACATGGTGATATGAAGGACCCAAGTGTAAATTATCCCTTACAAAAATTTTGGCATCAAACTTCAATCTAATGAAATTTTAAGTATCCATCGCATACTTTTCAGCTGCCTTTATGATGTTGAGGGCATTGGACTATGAGTATACTCCCAAATTGATAGGAAATTGGATGCCTACCTTTCTTCTTTCACTACATCTCTTGTTCCTTGCATCTCTTGTTCCCTTCACAAATTTATCGCCACAGCTAAATCACGATGAACTTATCATCAGCATATTTGGGTAGCTTAAGGGGGAAACCATCATAACCCCCAACCCTAAGGTAGGAAAAAGTAGGAATTGCAAAAAATAGCTACCATAGCTTTTGATTTGTTCAAGTGCTTCTGGAGAAATTCTCCTTTCAGGATGACCTTGCATCTCTCGAACTAGACAGGGTGAAAACATTGTTTACCCTTCTAAAATTGGTGTAGATCTTTTGTAGCTGCAAGCTTGGATAGAAGTCATAAATCTGCATGTTATCATCAAACTCCTGAACGAACTCCAAACCAGGCCACATTAGAGTGCATGCTAAGGCATACACAAAATATGAGGTCATGGAGAAGAACCTGTTCCACCTGAAAGAAGTCATCTCAAAGCACAAGCTATCACTTATCAAACCTGCCCAATTTAGGTAAGAAGTACCTGTACATATAACTTGAACAAAGAAAAACATCCATTCATCGAGAATCATGGATCCTCATCACCCCTCTGAGCCTGTGCAACAAAATAATTATGTCTGCAATTTTTCCTTCAAGGAATGATTTACAAATATTCTTCGCAGCTTTGATTATCCTTTCCTTGGGCTCACAAACCATTATTGGGCAATCTCATTCCTATAGACTTTCTTCTCAGCATTGAATTCACAATAGGACAATGTCAAATCCCAATGTGCATACTCCACCCTATTCAAGAGTCGGAAATAGTTCTAAATGGTAGCGCGATCAAGGATCACAAGAATTTGATTACTTTTTGTTTTAATCTCCCTTGTGTTTGGGTCATATCTATTTATACGCTCCATAACAAGGTCAAATCACTGCAAAGAGACTGCGAAAGCGGCAACTTGAAGTAGACCACTGTCAGCTAGCTTCTAAGTCATTGGGTGATGGTTAGGACTTTCTATTCTCCGCCAGAAATCATCTAGATTAATGTGGCCTAGCTTAGTATCTCCTATCTCTAGCATAGTGCAATCTAAGCCATTCAAGTGATCATACCTAGTGTATTTAAACTTCATTTTCCCAAATGCTCTTAACCTTAACAACTTTCCCAATTCAGCACTATCGCAGCACCCTCTAGCCCTTATCAATTCTTAAATTCTAAGGGAATTGAACTTCTTGCACAACTAGACAACCAATGGCTTTGAAAGCTTACCTCTATAATTATGGCACTGTCGTCATAGGGAGATTGTCGTGCCCTAGCTCTCTGTTCCTTTTCGCCTTCAATGCAAATGAACTCATCTAACAACTTAAAGAGAGAATTTCGAAATTTGTACTTGAGCATTCAATTTTGCAACTACCACTCTTTTCTGCAATTAATGCTCAGCACATCCCGCCTTTAGTGTCGCTCAAACATTTTTTGAAATTATTACCAATTCCCTTATCAGGCTCCAGCTTTGGTTCAAGAACTAACTTTTATCAGCACCTTCTTCAATCCTTCTATCTTTTTCTTCTTTGTGCTTAGGAATGAGAGTTCATATTATGATGTCAAGCAGCACATTTGGTTCTTGAACTTCACACTAAGCCCGAAGTATTCTCAAACTGCCTTTTCAAAGTCATCAGGTTCTAACTTAACCTTTGGAACTTGGCTCCCACAACACTTGAACATTATTCTTATTTTCTTTCGGGTGCCACTTGGTAAATCAGACTACGACAAAGGTTCAACAACCTTTGTCAAGACCCACTGATACACTTTGAACTGCTAAACTTGAAGCCAAAGCTCCACAAAAAGAATAGAAACTAAGTTCACTTTTCTACACCAAAGTCCAACAAAGACAAAGAACTTAACACTTAGTGCAAAACAAAGTGTCGAAGCGCAACGTTGAAAATGGAACACTTAACAAAGCCAATTAAATTAAAACAAAAAGGAACAAAGGCTTAAACAAGGACCAAGGCAGGTGTCAGGGAGCGACACTCGAAGTTGAACTCACACTTAGACTGACAAACTTGAAGATTTTCCAAAGAAGTGAAGACTTGAAGAAGTTCCAAATGACTTGACGGACTCTAACATGCGTTCAAGAACTGGCTTGAAATCCCAACAAGGTTAAACAATGACTTAAATGAATCTCACTTAGCTTGAAAATGATAGGGCAAGACTAAAATTGAACTGGGAGTGAACTTTAGGTAACAGCTGAATCTGACTGAGGACAAAGACTGAAAGGATGAAGCAATGAATCTAGAGTATCTGGTTTTGCAAAACTAAGGACAAGAACAAAACAACACCGTATCTCCATCCATGAAGCTCCTAGGCCTCACTCTTTTGTCAAAAATCTTCTTCACTCTTGCTTGATGTAGAGTGATTTTGTCCACCATATCATCCCTTTGTTCTTCAATTTTGGCCAAGTACATGATTCTCTTTGGAATTTTTTATCTTCTACTGCAGTCTGTAAATTGGAAGCAGCCAATTCTAACGGTAAAGGAAAGGTAGTCCCAATCCCATAAACTAGCTCAAAAGGGGACATACCCAATGGCTCTTTTGGAGTTATCCTGTCTACCCACAAAACTTCATAAAGCTTCTTATGCCAATTCCTCTAATTTTCAGCCACCAATTTCCTCATTATTGTGACAAAATTCTTATTATTGGATTTTGCCTAGCTATTCCCTTGAGGGTAATAATCTGATGAGTGGGCCAGAATAATTCCATTCTCATAACACAAAAGAGCTAGTTCTGATGATGAAAAATTAGTAGCATTATCAGTCACTATTTTCAGTGGGACTCCAAAGCGTACCAAGATATTCTCCTTGATAAAATCACAAACAACTTCTGAGATGGTTCACTTTAAAAGGACAGCTTCTACCCATTTTGTGAAGTAATTTGTCGCTGTCAAAATGTGTGTATGACCTACACTAGAAGAAGGATTGATTGGTCCTATAAAATCCTAGCCCCACTGCTGAAAGGGTCCTTCAATAACCACTGGCCTCAGTGCAAGTGCATCCAACTGTGGTTTCCCAAAAAACTGTCTACATTTTTCACATTTAGCCACCTAGTGATATCCATCTTTGAGCATTCTTGGCCAATAATAACATTGTCTTAGAATCTTAAAGGCTGTAACAATTGATGAATACTCCACAAGCTTCATCATGAAAAACTTTCAAAAGCTTTTGCTGCTGTTCCTTATCCACACACCTCAAAAATGTCCCATCCAAACCTCTCTTGTACAAAGAGTCATTCCAAATCACATACATACTTTCTTTTAACTTCAGGTCTCTTCTTTCTCTAAGAGAAGCCAGAAGGATACTCCCCATAGGTAAGATAAAAAGCAATGTTTGAAAACCATGGGTCTTACAAACTTACCAAGAGCACGAGGAGCTGATCGTTTGCCATCAACTTGCCTAACTCTCGACCTCTAACCAGCTTAGCTTGTCTGATCTCAATGATGTACTCTTGCACTTTAACTATCCAAGTTCCCCTCTTATTACAACCAATTTCTTTCTGAGTGAGGATGCTCTTGACCGCTAGGTCTGGGACATACATCGCAGAATGGGAATGCAGAATGTAGAATCTAAATTGCTTAATTGCCTTCACCACTGCAAAGGTGTGCTTCTCCATTTGTGAATAATTCAACTCATGTTTCTTGAGAGGAAAAGTCATAAATGCTATGGGAGCTTCAATACCTTGCTCATTCATTTGCAAAAGGATAGCTGACATAGTATGTTTAGATGCATAACAATAATAAAATCCTTGCTAAAATTTGGATGCACCAACACAAGAGCAAGGGCAATAGCTTTCTTAATGTTTTCGAAAGCTTTCTTGCCAGCTTTGTTCCACTTGAAACTCTGATTTCCCATCATCATATCGACTATATGCTTGGTAATCTCAGAAAATTCAGGAACAAATTTCCTCAAGAAATTTACCTGGCCAAAGAAAGATTTAACGCTAGTCTTCCTAGAAGGTAAGCTTACCTGTTGTATTGCTCTTACTCGCTCAGGGTCAATTATGGTACCTTCTTTTGAGACAATATGATCCAGGAGTTTACCCTCTATAACACATAACATAGATTTCTTCAGATTGAGGGAGATACCATGTTCTCTACACCTTCGCAAAATTACTTCTAGGTCACGTAGGTGATCTTCTCTCATCTTAGAGAACACTATCAAGTCATCCAAATAAATCACTATGATCTTATTTCTAAGATCTCCAAAAGATAAATCCATGGCTCATTGGAAAGTGGCCCCAGCATTGATAAGACTGAAGGGCATATGGTTGAATGCAAATGTACCCCAAGGCATGATAAATGCCATCTTATGTTGATCTCCTTTGTTCACCCAAATCTGGTTGTATCCTGGAAAGTTGTCCAACATTGACATCATTTCTGAACCAGCTACAGTCTGCAATACATGATCCATGTTTGGAAGAGGATAATTGTCCCTCGAGGATGACTGGTTGAGATTTCTGAAATCCACACGTCCTTATTTCTCCATTTTTCTTCCACACATGGACAATGTTAGCAACCCAAGTGGAATAGTGGATGGAATAAATGATTCTAGCTTTCAGCATCTTGTCAATCTCCTTGAAAATAGCATCAGCGATTTTTGGATTGTTATTCCTTTGTTTCTGTCTAAAAGGCGTGGTGCCCGTTCATGAAATTTTCAAATCATCATAGCACCAGGCGAACATGTGTTTATGCTTAATCAGATGCCTAATTAACTTTTCCTTTTCATCTAATTTACAAAACTTACCGATGCATACTAGGTTCAGATTGTCCAGACTCCCAATATTTACAGTTGCAAAGCCACTAGAAGTATCAACAGATTCAGCCATTTTCTTCTTAATGTATCCATCATGTCTATCAATAGGCGATCAAGAGAAACAAGGCCCTTTGGAATCTTATTACCTTTGAGTGGTATTACACCATCTTCAAGCTCCTTGCTGTTTGAACAGATTTCTATGCATTCAGACTCACTTCATTCGGAAAAGATCTCCATAAATGCTTCAACATTCTCAAGAAAGCTCCTGATTTGTCTATCATTCTCAAACACCTGCCATGCCTCCACATTATCAAGTATGTTTCGCCTGTAGATCATCTTAATTCTGTAAGAATTTGCTTCAAAATCTGGATGAGGTAGCAGTAAGGATGCTGATACGGCCAGTGAATCGGATCTAGAGTTTTTTTCTCTAGGGACCACTTCAATAGAAAAGGCATTAAAGAACTCAATCTCGTCACAAACTTGGTTACAGTAATGCTTTAGCCTTTCATTCTTGACTGTGAATATGCCTCTTTTTTCATGATCAGTTCTGCATCACCCCTGGCCACCAACATTTTAATACCTTTTTCTTTAGCCACGGCTATCCCCAAAAGCAAGCCTCATATTCAGCCATGCTGTTAGTGTTTTTAAATTCCAGTTTATATGATAAAAGAAAACGTTCACCCTCTGGTGAAATCAACACAACTCCTGTGCCAGAACCAAAAGTTGAACAGCTACCATTGAACTCAACAGACCACAACTCTGAAGAAACTTCAGGTCCTAGCGATTCTTCTGCCAATGCATCTCCAAAGAAAAGCATATAATTTCCAAATTCCATTTCTTCATAAAGAATCTAGGCCCTAGGATCATCTGACTTTAGAACTGTGAATTTGGCCTTAACATTTGGTTCTAACTTGACTTTCTTATTTCCTAATGCAATAAGAGCATGAGACCAGTCCATCTGAATTTCAGCAACCAGAATTGTGAACTTAAGTTGCTTTCCAAGATGAGCAACTAATGACACTTAAGCATCTTTAATCTGACCTATCAAAGGAATCTGTTTGGAGTCCATGGAATAACACCTACCAAAGGTCTTAGTCAAAGAGAACCCTAAAGCTTTAGCTACAGATGTGGGCATAACATTATCAAATGCTCCAGAATCAATTATGCAATTGCTAAGCCTTTGACCATTAATGAAAAGGGATACATAAAAAGGGTTCGACTTAATGTCTGACAAGGTAGGAGCATGATCTTTAGTTTCTGATGAGAGACCGAAGGTAGACACATCAAAACAGTGGGCTGCTCTTCACATAGGTTAGCTATAGTAGCTTCAAGCTTGACATATTTAACTAACCTATCCAACTCACTGGGATTCATTTTCAAATATTCAGCAGAAGAAATTTGAACCTTAAAAGACTCACAAAACTCAGTAATATCAAAAGAGCAATTCACATTTCTACTTGTAGACTAAGGCGTTCGAATCTTTGGAACATCTTGCAGTGTTTTAGGCGAAGGAGTACCACTTGATTGCGCAAGTTGAAGCTTTTAAAAAGTTAGCATCCCCTTTTGACTTGCACCTCATTGGCTGCTGGTTAGTACGACACATGCAGGCTCATCCAAATTTGTGAAAAAATATCACCTCCTCTATCAGAATCAAATTCATATTCCAACTAACGAATTATTGCCTTTATTTCGTCTTCCCTTTTAGTTCAAGATCAGGTGTTGAGGTCCGATGAGGTTTTATGACTTTCTCATGTTCCGATCTTTATTTCAAGCTTCAATGTGTTAACTTTAACTTTCTTCCCTTCTTAAAACTTTGATACAAATTAAGAGGTCGGGCTCCGACATGGTTAAGAAACTGCATCAAAGTCCAACACTCATTTAGTTAGTTAATGACACATAATTATAACACATGGAAGCAGCGGATGATGACCATCTTCGAATATTGTCGCCTTGATGATCTCATTTTGGGTAAAGAGACTCGTCCTACCACAACTAGACAACACCAGGATAAGTTTGACAAGTGCAACCAAGAAGCGGTCATGCTTATCAAGCTTTTTGTGACTGATGATCACTTGCTGCAATTGCCATCTGACAAGACAACTGCAGAGATCTGGACTATTCTGAAGGATCTTCATGAGACATCAAATAAGAGTCGAGCGTTCTTCTTGAAGAACAAACTATTTTCTATTATGATGTATGAGCGTATGTCCTTACAGAAGCATTTGACAAAGATTAAGGACATTTGAGATCAGCATGAAGCAATAGACAGGAAAATGGAGGAAGAGGATATAACCCTAAAAAGTCTACCTAAATCCTATGAGCATTTCATAGAAACTCTCAACATTACTTCAACAAATGTTGATTTGAAATTTCCAAAGTTGTGCACCAAACTTCTGCAACAGGACTGTTGAAAACAACAGTTTGGTAGCAATGCCACTTTGTCCTCCACCGAGCAAGCCTTCACAACCAAATCCTTTCACAAGGATAAAGGCAAAGCTCATTCCTCTCAGCAGAAAGGCTCCAGTCAGCCTCAAATTAGCTCGAAGAAGAAGAAAGTTCAATGTAACTAATGTCACAAATATGGCCCCTTGATCAAGGATTGTCAGAATCGGATAGCTTTCAAACAGCGGAAGCCAGGAGGTTCTTTGCCTAAACCCAATGTCGCAGAGCACTCCAAGCAAAAAGAATCTGCATTCTACGCTTTCATGGAGAAGCGTCCTGCAAATCATGTGAAATTTTCTGCTTGGTACATAGACTCTGGTGCCTCTCGACACTTCACTCATAGGCGTGATTGGTTCACAAACTACTCACCTTTCACCGATTCAGTCATTTTTGAAGGTGAAGAGTATACTGTTGTCGGCAAGGGCAATGTTCAGATTCAATCTAGTGGGAAGAATCTCATATTTCTCAATGTATACTACATTGCTGGCATGGAACTAAACCTTCTCTCAGTGAGCCAGATTATGTGGCGTTCTCCTTAGCTTGATGTGACATTTAGTTCACACAAGTGTTCGATTGTTGATTGTGTGACTCACACTATTGTGGCTATTAGCATCGAGGATCATGGTCTATACAAACTTGTGGATACAAGTGATTCTCTTGAGCATGCCTTTGCAACTATATCATCATCTATCAGCAATCTCTGCAACCAGCGCTATGGTCACCTGAACATTCACTACCTTGCTTAGCTTGTTAGGGAGAATCTTGTTCTTGGCTTACCTGAGATCCAGACTCAGAATCAGCGAGTTTGTGGAGCTTGTTAGGCTGGGAAGCAACACAGGACACCATTCAAGGATGGTGACTCACGACGAGCCTCAAAGGTATTGCAGTTGGTTCAAGTTGATGTATGTGGTCCAATGAATACACCTTTTGTTACTAGTTCCAAGTATTTCTTGCTTTTTGTTGATGATTTCAGTCGCAAAATGTGGGTGTACTTTCTTAGACAGAAATCATATGTAATTACTATATTTCAGAAGTTTAAGGCCTTAGTAGAGAAAGAGTCTGGTTGTTCCATAGTCACTCTTAGGTCAGATAATGAGGGAGAGTTTTGTTCTACTGCTTTCTCCAACTTCTGTGATACTCATGGCATCAAACTCCAGTTAACCACACCGTACACTCCTTAGCAGAACAGCATTGTAGAACGTCGCAATCGCACTATCATTGAAATGGCTAGCTCAATGTTGGAACATAGGAATGTCCCTAAGAAATATTGGGCAGAAGCAATATACACTGCAATCTATCTCCTTAATCGGTCTCCCACACAGGCTGTTAAGGGGAAGACACCTGAGGAAGCCTGGACTGATCGCAAACCTAGAATCAGTCATCTAAAAGTTTTTGGCTCTTTAGCATATGTTTGGATTCCAGATGCCAAGTGCTCCAAGTTGGATTCCAAGAGCCAGAAACTTATGTTCATAGGGTACAGTGACAACCACAAGGCTTACCGATTGATTGATGTAGACACTGTTCCTCTCATCTTTAGTCATGATGTTGTCTTTAATGAAGAACGAGGACCTTTTCATCTTTCCTCGTCTGAGTAGAATTCTAAGGATCAGCCTTTTAAGGCTTTTGATTTTGGTGTTCATCTTCCATTTGGTTCACCTGATGGGAGGGGTGATGTAAAATCTGAATTTGATGATGCACTACCTAAATTTCCTCTGATGCTAATCTTCCACTTGTTCCAAATCCTGTTCCACCTCTAGATCTAGTCATTCCTCCTGCATCTAATGTTGGCTATTCTACTCTTCAGCCTAAACGGTGGACTAAGACCATCAGTGATCTTCGTCTTGATGAGCTCATTGAGGGTAGATCTTCCAAAAATAAGAGCAAGCAGCAAAATACAGTCAATTTTGTTCTCATGGCCAACATCCTTAGCATTTTTGAGCCTCAAACATATTCTGAGGCTAAAGGGATTCTTGAGTGGGAAAAGGCTATAGAAGCTGAACATCATAGTCTTTTGAAGAATAACACTTAGGTCCTCTCTGATCTTCCACCAGGGAAGAAGCCCATTAGCTGCAAATGGGTTAGTTTCTGTTTTACGATTGTTTCTTTTTAGAAACATCGTTTTGTAACTCTTTAAATGATCTTCCGATCATTCATTTAATTCATTCAGTTATTTACCAATTACTTGCGTAATAATATTGTGTGCCCTTCACAAAAGAATACACTCTAACCAATTAATATAATAAATTTCAGATACATCTACCATCTGATTTGCCTCATCGATTGGTTTTAGTATGTTGTTGACTGATATATTGTAATCATTTCCCCTCAGAAGCATAAATATAACAATATTTAATCTAAAAAGTGTCAATGCCCCTTAGTTATTTGTCTTGCTATATCAAACCCTCGGTATGAATATTTTTAACATTCAAATTCATTTTCATGTAGATACATTGCCTTTTTGTATTTTTATAGGTTCCAAATAATGCTATTAAGCTATGATTCTTGTTTGAGTACAGGTTCACTTGTTGGCAAAAAATTAAAAAATTAAAAACTTCCAGGTTTGATATGGTTGGATATATATATATATATATATCCACCCATATTTTGCAAAAATATATATTGACCCTTGAATAGACAATTGCATGTGCAAAATAGTTTTTGTTCAAGACACCCTACATGCTAATGCTGTGTTATAGTTTCCATTAGCCTTCAGCTTCATGACACTGTCAACCATGTGAAAACAACTAGCCACATGCTTATGTGGACAGAGACTTAATCATAAGTCCACATAAATTTAAAACCAATTACATCAAATCTTAGAATAATACCTCTCAAGGTTAACAGAGAGAAAATGCAAATGAGATATGCTGGCACTTCAAGATAACCCCATAGATTAGAATATGACTTTGTTTGGGGATATGCATGGCCAAAGTCGTCAATGCGGCATTTGTGGTTTACTGATGAATTATGTTATTCTGTGTGCTGCTCCCTAGGGTTCTTACTGTCCCATTGATATCTCAGTTTCAGTAGAACCGACACTCCTATCATGCTTTATTCTCTTTAAATGGCAATCAAGGAGAAGAGAAATAGCAGCTGCAGTTAGCATTAAGAGAAATAAATTTGTGGAGGTGCCACAGAACACACGGCACACTTCAGACATTTACAGAAAAGAATATTCACCAAGGGCATTGCCCAAGCAACCTGAGTACACATACAACATACCTTGGTCCATCGTAGCTATTCCTCGGGCAGACCCTCAGGGATCCTGGACCAAGACCTGGACTCACTTGGGCCAGGTATTGGGACCTACTTAGATGAGCCTAGTAACTCAGTATTAAGAACATGTAAGCAACCATCTTTGATCTCAAATGATCTTTAATCCACTAAATTGTGATGGTTAAAATATTTTGCTCAACAGCCCACAAAAATCTCTTTATATGCATTGAGATGAATTATTGAATATTTATAGTGTTGTTTATTTAGGCATTCTGATTGTTATATTACTATTGCAAAGTAAATTGTTGTGTATTTTTCATAGCCTTAAGCTATGGGGAGGGGGGTCTATCCATATCAGAAAATTGTCTCCTTGTTACCATCCCCTACTCCAAGACATTTGTCTGAACCTAGCACACTTCAGCATTTAATTTGGGGAAAAAAGAGCTTGCTATGCACTTAAACTATGGTACAAATTAGGATATGTGTAGCCAGCCTGTGGCTGGTATAACCTTTAATTAAGTCATATAATCATTTCTCTAGTTTTAGATTGATAGTAGTCATTGTTGATATCTTTTTTATGCACCTCAAACACAGAATAAAATACCATGGTATCTTATCCTCTCTTGAACAAAGACCTTTCAAATGCTAAACTATGTGATCATACGAGGTGACTCCAAGGTTTCGAATGTCAGTTCTTGGCATGTGGATAACTCAATGGTTTGCTATGATATTGCTAGAATCACAAGGGGGACTTATGTTTGTACTTGAACTCTTGCTTGAATACGGTTGGAACGTGGAAAATCACTTGATTTGAAAAAAAAAAAAGACAAAAGGGATTGAGGGTTTAGTGAAATTTAATCTAGACCTAAGATCAATCATAGCACTGGATCATGCTTGAATGGACATATTCCTTAAACCGAGCTTTGTTTTGCCATGTTGTCAACAACTACACAAAACCGATGCAATCTTCCAAGGGAAATGAAAGGTTTTCATATCATGAACATTCATCCAAATACCCAATACACTGGCGCAACTTGAATAAACATATCCACAATTGAACTTAACATGTCTTGATGTTCAAGCTAACCATGCACCGTGATTGAAAATCATCCGACCACAAATAGTATGAACCAAGGAATTATCAACATCCACACATTACTCCATCACAATCAATGAATTTCATCTAACATGAGGAAATAACAAGAAACCATAGAATATGCAAAAGGAACACCACCATTCACCATAAATTCAATGAAAGGTATGTTTATTTACGTGCTAGGCAACAATTTTTGGCTTCTCCTCCTACTCTACTCGAACTGCTAATTATCGAGCTCCTAACTATTAACCTTTACAAATGAGGAGAGCAAGCCTTTTATAGTGCTCTCAATACAAATGAATGGCCAGGATTAAATCCAAATCATTGGCCAAGATTACAAGATAAAACCCTAATTAGGGTTAGTTATAACTAACTTTGCATTACATTTAACACTTCACCAATGACTTGATTACATATTTTGGACACATGTCCAACATTGAATTCTAACCAATATGAATCGAGGTTAGGTAAGATAACCAATATTTGATGAAGTGACAAGTGTCACTTGCTCCACCTTTGAATGAGTCCAATTTAATCTATCTGGAGGTGTTGACTTTGATTGATGAATGGAGGTGACTCAGCACCACCTCAGCTTGCACCTTGTAGATCATCGCAAAGAAGAGTTTGTGATTCAGGTAATATATTTTGATACTCAACATTTCCAAGCCCGTGATGATGATCATATTGCTCAAGTCAACCTTCTAACCTTGTTTGATCCTTTTAACTTGTCTTGATCACTTTCATACTTTCTCTTTCTTGTATGCTGAACTTTCATCTTGCACTAGGTATCTTCATGATGTACTAGTCTTGGATCTTGGATTTCAAGATAATTGCAAAATTTCCTCATCTTCATTGCAATATCTTGATGCTGATTTGCCTTTCATATGCCAGTGAATCTCGACCCCTTCACCATCTTGTTGAGTCCTACATCCGGATGAGCCGCACCTCTTCAAGCTTCGCAAATGGCCTTCTTCATCATTACTCAATCATTTTGTGCACTGCCCTTGCACTCCTGTATTTGCTGATGAAGCTCTCCTTGAATGCTCGTCTTCTGTCTTCATGTTGCTCGCAGCCTGTCCCTTCACTCCCTTTATCAGTCACCTTCAAAACAAACTAGAATGCTATCAAACACACTTAATATATGTCATATTCCACTCTAAGTATTCTGATTTCTGATGTCTAATTTTAATCACTTCAAATCTGGTTTTCCATTGTCTAAGATCTGATTGGGGTTTTAAGTCTGAGGTTTTTAACATTTTGAAGTCTGATCGTTGATTTTGGCAAGTGGTGGACAAATTGTTGCACTTCACCAAGAGGTCGTGCATTTCTTCAAGTTATGGATGATCTCTTGCAACCTGAAGATGGTGGTCTTTAGCACTTCATCACTTCAAGCACTCATTGCCATGTTGCTGATTTAGCTAAGGCAGAGATACAATTGATTTCCAGCCTCAAAGTCAATGACCCAACAAGGTCGTGGATTTGAGCATCACTCACCAAGGCAGGTCGGGGATTTGAGCACCACTCACCTAGGTAGGTCAAGGATTTTGGAGACCCAAGGATAGTTTCACTTGCCTTCCTCAAGTTGTGGATTGCTTTGGTCGCTTCACTCTTCATCATACTTAGTCACCTAAAACATCAAACATCATGATGTTGGGAACATCTTCACCAAGTCGTGGATTTTATCAACCCAAGGATAAACTTGCTCACATCCATCTCCAAGTCGTGGATTTTGGCAAGTGGAGGATGACCTCACTCGCTATTCAATCTTGCCAACTCCAACACTTAGTCTATCAATTCAACATCAATATGATCTGCATCTTCATTCTCCAAGCAAGGATTGGGTTAGTTCATCATTTCTTCTTCACTTCATGGATCAACCTTGCCATTTTCATGCTTATGGCATGGATTTTAGCAACTCAAGGATGTTCTCATGCCATGGATTGATTGTTGTCATTTACCTTCAACATCAAGATCTCTTCATCCAATTCGCTCCAAGACATCTTCATCATCATTCATCAAGGCATTAGGATAGCATTACTCCTACTTTTTGTCGCTTTCAGAGTTGTTCAAGCATTGGACCTCCACAAGTCATGGATTCTAGCAACTCGCGGATAAAATCATCACCTCATCAACTAGGTCGTGAATTTGAGCAACTCAAGGATAAAAGTCATCTAGGTCTTGGATTTGAGCAACACAAGGATAAAAGTCTTCTAGGTCGTGGATTTGAGCAACTCAAGGATAAACTTTATGACTTGCACTTCAAGTTGACCCCTTCATTGCTTATCTAAGTTGATCATTTCAATGTCTTTGCTTGCAGACTTAGAGCATTCAAGGAGTAAACTCACTCATTGCCATTCTCGTTTGACATTATCAGCAAGACCTTCAAGATCATAGATTTTAGTGAATCCAAAATATCTCACTTCAACCTCGTCACTTATTGATTTAACCAAGTCTAGAGTGACTTGTTCATAGGGTTGATTTGGTGTATTCTTTCCT
The DNA here is from genome assembly GCF_030272615.1 of Cryptomeria japonica. NCBI lineage: Eukaryota > Viridiplantae > Streptophyta > Pinopsida > Cupressales > Cupressaceae > Cryptomeria > Cryptomeria japonica. The sequence goes on along the minus strand of NC_081405.1, from coordinate 27,000,534 downwards.
TTCATCATCACTTAAACTTGATTGATCTTCATCAAGCACTTCATCTCAGTTGATTGATCATCACTTCTTGATTGTTCCTCGCTTCTACGTTCTAACCTAAGGATGTCCACTTGTTTGCTTGACTACTCATCACACCTATGACTGATACGTGACATGACCTGATCTAGAGGTTGCACTATGAAGCATCATCCAATGACTACCTTGACTCACCTATCACTTGACTCTCAAAGTCGAAAAGCCGAGAAGACTCAAAACTAATTTAGAGGGGGACCCGACTATTGCTAGACTGCCCGAATTGATCACATCCTGATGACAAAGGCATTGCATCTTCTCACAATAAAAAGGTTAAAGACTCGAACTATTGCCAAGCTAGATGACTAAAGCTAAAACAACTACGCTACAAGCAAAAAAGTAGGGGTCCCCATTTGCAATGGGGTGATGTGTGAAAACATCACAACAATCAGCATAGATGGTCTCCATGGCATAAGTAGCGTATATATAGGAGATAGTGCTTAGTATATTATAATCATATTGCAAATTTTATTTTTATTGAAAACTTTTGGAGTTTGTCCCCTCAAAGTGACCTATTATTATCAGATATTGCCAACTAATTGCTATTATATTATCAATGTTTCCTATTATATTCTTCTCGTGTGCAAGTAATTTAATTGCAGGTGGTATTAGAACTACACTTTGGAAAAAAGTGTTGATGAAACCTTAATTTTGAACAACTGTTTATATATCACAAACCATTGCAAATTATTTTTGAAGTTTGAAGGTTATTCAAGAAAGCTAGAGTCCAGCTTTAAGCTTTTTGTGATCGATATTGAGTTAGTTATTGAAGTTTAGGGTTTTTCATAAATTTTTGGAATTCTTCTGATTTCTTTACATCTTAGGAAAGCTCCTATTTAAGCGTCTATCCTTTAATGTTTTGGATTTTAAGTATATTTGCCCTATTTTTTACTTCACCAAATTTTAAACTCTTCCCTAACAATCAAATTGGCAAGCATCACTAGGTTATTGATTTTCACAAAACGTCAAGCATCACACGTTTCCCACACTAGTCATCATGTCATTCACCTTAGAAGATGTCATGGTTGATCAAATTGTTCATGTACCATTCTGAAGGAGAACCACACATTCGCTCAATTGTAATCAAGAACAAGCAGTTCTATAACCTAGATATCCATTTGAGCCCAAACAAAATCGTTTTACAGGGATGATCATGTCTCCAATACACAAAATGTGCAAATTTTCAGGGCCAGATTCCTTTCAGCTTGAGAGATACTAAAATTTCATTATTTTTCTGGTCAATTGAGAAAACAATTAATTTGGGGATATCAAAAGGCTGGAGCAGAACAATTTATACTGGATCTTGTTGGGTTACTTTGCACAATGATTATGATGAGAGCAATACACTGAGACATCTCAAACCACAATCCATTGGAAAAATAAAATGGAAACTGGTCTATGGATATATATTCAGGCCCTTAACCAGCTCAAGCTTACTCTATCTATCTAAGAACTAAAATGCATTTTATTGGTATGATAATTGTGACAATTCTATCTGCTATGTTGGGGTTTTTTTCTCTATTCAAACATGGTGGATTGATGACTGCAATAGTCCTATTGTGGGAAGTCATGGATTTTGTTTGCTAGTTACCCTTTTACTAAGAAACCAGGAATACAATGGCGACAGTAAAAGGGGCAAATCAATTCAGATATCTCCTAACAGTCATATGCTCATCAAATATAGAGGAAGATCGATTGTTTTATTATAAAGTCTTTATCCATATATTTATAATTTAGTTGTTTAAAAATATGCTCAAACTCTATCCACTTTCTTCAGGTTCACAGACCAGAGATGCCTTGCTCTCTACTTTCAGGAGACCCTTAGACTCCAGGACCACTCACTGCAGCGCCCCTCGTGCCCTCAGTCTTGTCAGCTCATTACCTCCTCCTTCTCCGGGCTTCACCCCACACGTGGTACCAAAAGACTGATGGATACGTCGCCAAGTCACTCCAGATCGGTGAAACCCCGCAGAGTGGTCACACTTCGCTCCCCCTCCAGTCGGACTCGGACTACCCAGCGGCATCGTCCCACAGCTTACCCCTCGGTCCTGAGATTTTTCTCCATTGCTCTGGCTTTTTAGGGTTTGCTGGGTGGGCCTGTTGGCCTCAACCGTTTTTGTTGTTTCGTTCTTTGTGGACACCGTTTGGTGTCCCTGCTGGTGACAGCCCTCCTCGTTTGTAACCTCCAGTGCCTTTGACCCGTTTTGTGGTCACTTGTTGGACATTAATAATTTTATCTTTATCTTTATCTTCATCTCGAGAAACAATTGTATTTTATTTATCAATCTTTATGAACATTCTAAACTCCCAAGATAGGAAAGAATCAGTTACATAAAAAAGCAATGTAATCTGGGTTTCAGTTTTTATTCAGTTCTTGATAATTCTTGGCTGGGAGGAGATTGGAATTTTACCTAGTATAAAAACAAAAGAGTCTGTGAGCTATTCAGTTTTGAGATATAAATAAGGAATGACATGGCTGGTCTGTGAGCCAGGGTACATTTTCTTTATGCTATGAATTCTTCTGATGTCAAGTTTACAGTCATTTCTCTAAAATATTTTGCCACATATTGAATTGCATGTGTCCTCTTTAATGCATCTAGGATAAAATAATAGGTGGTTATTTGATCTGTGGGTCATTTAATCCTATGTGATTATATCTTTCTAATGTTGGACTGCATTTTGGTTATAAAGCCAGTTATATCTTTACCTTTTCTGTGGACTAGAGCTTTGTGTTCATTCTTTTTTCTTTTTTGAGTTTTAGGTTAGTATAGCCACCTCTTCTACTTTTGGGTCAAAAGCATACCCCAGAAAAATCCTTAATCATATCATATGAGGGATCTGCCCCTCTCAAATGCCAAAGAAGATCGTTAACTTGATCCCAATCTCTCCAACTTTTGAAACAATTGTCATTGCCCATTGAGCAAGTTTGTCAATAAGCTATCAGCCTCACAACCAACTTTGCAGCCCCATACACCACCTATCACCAATGTCCCAATCTATTAGGGTGGATCACCGCAGCAATCCAATCCTAATACAAATGTTGCACGACCTCAACTTATGGCTACCACTCATTCTATAACTCACAACATGTTACCAAACATGGACACACGAAAGCTCAATGGAAAGGGTCCAATCACCTATATTTATTATTAATCATATGGGGATTTTTTAAATCAGTCAAATCTTATGTGGAAATAAGGTTATAATGGTATCCTTATATCTAGAAACTAAGCAACTCACTTGCTATAGATGGTTGAGTGCTCAAACAAAAAGAAAACATTCAACGTTGCTTTATAAAATTTTACAAGGCAATTACGTCAGCCAATTAGCCAAAGTACAACAAACAAGATCATCAAACATAAGAGTAAACATGTTTAGTCTACTTGTATCTAATTCTTTTATCATGGTAGGTAAGGCAAAAGAAAGGATTTTGGCCAACAAAAGCCAGGTTCATAAGCTTAATTTGAGGAAGCTCCTCAACACAATTTTTCCCTAGATTGAAAACTCAACAAACTGAAGAAAAAGGGGCAAAAGAATTATTTTTTAACTATGAGAGCAAAAAGTTCTTTTACATTGACACTGTTAGTGAAGATGATGAAAAAAGATAAAAAGAAATTATATTTATGTCAATGGGACTCAAAAGTAAAGTTCTCTACATGAGAATGAATAACTACTAGAGGTTTTTTATGCTGTCGATGAGGAATCAAGAGATGACCAACAAACTATTTCTCGCCACACCCTTTATAGAATTAGCACCAACAAACTCTAAGATATTGAGTTTCTTACCAAAAAAGAGTTAAGTGTTAATAGACTCAAAAAGCACTCACAAGGTAGTTGGTTGCTAGTCTAAACTATTTTATTGGTCTAACTTCACAATTTTAGGTCATAATTGTTAATGCATGATAGCTTCGGTAAGATAAATGATTGAATGAGAGATAAATGAAGTCTCTCATTCAATCATTTAGCATATCGATAATTATGATGAAAACCTTCAAGCAATTAATCCTTTTTTTGATGACCATTCTTCATTTGCATATAATTAATCTATTCAGTTCGATCAAATGCTTAATATCGATAATCATCCTATAACATTATTTATGTTCACTGATTACTAAATCATGCTAATGCATTCCGATTTATATCGGTTAACATAATTAATAGTAAACAAATGATTAATTGAATTAATCAAACACCGATTAGTATCGTGTGTTAATATAAACTAACACCAATTGATATCGGGTTATATGTGCGGCGATTAATATCGGGTGGCATGAAAAAGAAGCACCGATTACCGCCGGGCTGTTAAGGTTAAGCATACACCGATAGTTATCGGTTGTTAAGGTATAACATATATTGGTTGGCATCGATTGTTAATATGCACCGTTTGTTATTAATATAATTGGCAAAGGGGCACGATCAAGTAATGTCTTGATTGATCATGACCAATCAAGGCATTGCTTGATCGTACCCAATTTGCTATATATATATATCAAATGGTATTTGTGAGAAAGGACATCGAAATTTATAAATGCTCCTCTCACCTGCCATACAAAAGAAGATAGTCAGATTTATATCTTAAAACAGTAATACATAAAACAAGATAATATAAAATAGAATATAACTTACATATTGAATGTAAATTGAACATCATTTACAATAATCATGGATGGGCGTACAATCAATTATTCGAGGAAATGCAATAGTATCGAACTTTCCATGGGAGAATATCAAGTACATTCCCCTATGTTTGGTGTTCCCATGGGTGGAGCATGCATTATTTTGAGAGTCCAGTGGCTTACTCCCTTTGGAATGATTGAAATGAACTTCAAGGAGTTGTCTATCCATTTCCATTCAAAAGATAGGACATTTGAATTGGCCGGGTTATGTGGAAAGTCTCCACAAACAAAGAAGCTCTTACCAAATACAAAAGATACTTAAAAAGGGTGCAAACAAGTTTGTGGCCCAATTGTTTTCATTAGAAGCACAACAATCAAAAATCCCTACATTGTCAAATCTACAAACAATTCCTAATAAGCACCTCGTCATTTTTGGAGACATGCCAAAATAATCGCCTCCCAAAAGAGCCAACTACCCAAAGTGAGACCTTACAAGCACCCATATGTACAGAAAAGAGAGACTAACAAGATGGTCAAAGAGATGCTAGAGGCAACTCTTATCAGACATAGTTAGAATGCTTATTCATGTCCAATGGTGATGATGCACAAGAAAGATGACACTTGGTGTATGTGTCTGTAATGTCCCCTTTTGGGATCGCCCTGAATCTTGCCCTTCTAAATATCGAAGTCTGCTAATTTTCACCCTTATTAATTCTGATAATTAGATATTGATCCATTGACTTTCTTGTCTTCTTTGATCTTATGGATGGTTCCTCCAATTCCCACTTCTCAATTGAATTAATCTCTTCTTTATATCTTCATTTGTGGGAAGTCACACCTCTTCATAAAAAAATGAGTCATCACTCTTCATTGCAGCCCTTTGAGAATAATAAATTATTCTTCAAATTGATCTCCATAAGATGTCCTTTTTATATCCTCCAATGCAACGGAGAGGTCACACCTCTTCATCATGTATGCCCCTTTGCCAAGAGACACACCGTTTCCCCCATTAGCCTACTTTGAAAGACTACAACTCTTCATTATTTCTGCCTTTTGAAAGGAACACGACCTTTCACATTCAGATCTGCACTTCTTATTTATAAAAGATCTGCACTTCAGATTCCCCAAATTATCGCCTCAAATGAGGTTCTCTTCTCCCTTGTATATCTCATGTTTGACGGAATCACAACTTTTCATTTGATGTCTTTAACCATTCATTAGCTTAATTAAAATTTAATTATATTTAATTGCATTCTTTTATATTTTAATTTTAATTTTATTATTATCATTTACCATTAATTTGAATTTCAAAGTGGGGACATTACACTTGTCCTCAAGCAATGATCAATTTAACTAAATTTTCCCAATGCAAGGATTCCTAACTAACCCCTAAAGATTTGTAATCTTAAGACAAGTTCTCTCTCATCAATTGTAACCGTAAGAACTATGTTGGTTGATTTCCTTGAGACAACAAAGATGAAATCCTCATCCATTGAGAAGAGGATTAGAAGCACGACACACATGTAAGACCTTAATTGCAATATTCTTTCCTAAATTAACTCATCTTTCTAGGTCAACAAAAAAATAGAATTCACAAAGAAAGAAATCAGTAATCATAAATATTCATTAGTAGATATGCCCAACACGGAGTATACACATGAAACACGGAAAATACACATGAAAACACTAAGTTTACACGAAGTAGACACATGGATATATTTAGATACAAGCATACACATGTAGATATAGTTTACTTGGTCCACATGAAGCAGGAATGTCCAACGAGGACTAGATCCATCCCTTGGGCCAATAAATCTATCATTTTACCCATGAGAGGCAGGAGCATCCAACTAGGGCAAGAACCATCTCTCGGAGTAACCAATCCACAATAGGCAGGAGCATCCAACCAGGACCAGAACCATCTCTTGGGCCAATTCACTTTATCCACAAGAGGCAGGAGTGTCCAACTAGGACCAAAACCATCTCTTGAGCCAATTCACTTTATCCACAAGAGTCAGGAGTGTCCAACCAGGACCAAAACCATCTCTTGGGCCAATTCACTTTATCCACAAGAGGCAGGAGCATCCAACCAGGACCGAAACCATCTCTTGGGCCAATTCACTTTATCCACAAGAAGCACGAGCATCCAATCAGGACCAGAACCATCTCTTGGGCGAATTCAATTTACCCACAAGAGGTAGGAGCGTCCAACAGAGACCAGAACCATCTCTTGGGGTGATCTTTATTCCATAATTCACAATAAATCTCTTCCATAAATCTGCTATAAAGTCTTCCATAATTTGATCATAAGATTGTCATAACGTATCCACAATCTCTTCTCAAAAGTTTGTTACCAACTCTTCATATACTTCACCTTAGATCTCCATAATATTCTCTCTAAATCTAGTGTAAATATTATATACTTGATTGTCTTCTTTGCATAATACACGTAAGTTTAACAATCTCTCATATTGTCTTGCCATTGTCATTTAGTTGTTGCCATATTTTTTGACGGAGTTAATACATTCCTTCTCATTGATTAGAATGCATAAATGATATACCCTTATCCTACCGGCTAGCAAGATCATGCTCTGATACCACTTGTAATGTCCCCTTTTCGGATCGCCCTGAATCTTGCCCTTGTAAATATCAAAGTCTTAATTTTCACCCTTATTAATTCTGATAATTAGATATTGATCCATTGACTTTCTTGTCTTCTTTGATCTTATGGATGGTTCCTCCAATTCCCACTTCTCAATTAAATTATTCTCTTCTTTATATCTTCATTTGTGGGAAGTCACACCTCTTCATAAGAAATGAGTCATCACTCTTCATTGCTGGCCTTTGAGAATAATAAATTATACTTCAAATTGCTCTCCCTCGGATGTCCTCCTTAAATGAGACTTTCTCCTTTTTATATCCTCCAATGTGACGGAGAGGTCACACCTCTTCATCATGTATGCCCCTTTGCCAAGAGACACACCCTTTCCACCATCAGCCTACTTTGAAAGAGTGCAACTGTTCGTTATTTCTGCCTTTTGAAAGGAACACAATCTTTCACATTCATATCTGCACTTCTTATTTATATCAGACCTGCACTTCTGATTCCCCAAATTATCGCCTCAAATGAGGTTCTCTTCTCCCATTTATATCTCATTTTTGAGGGAGTCACAACTTTTCATTTCATGTCTTTGACCATTCATTAACTTAATTAAAATTTAAATACATTTAATTGTATTCTTTTATATTTTGGTTTTTAATTTTATTATTATCATATATCATTAAATTGTATTTCAAAGCAGGGACATTACAGTGTCCAAATTACAGGAGCTAAATAATTACACTATCAAAGATAGGTTTTCAATCACAATTGTAAATAATTTGCTAGATGAGCTACATGATGTTTTACATTTTATCAGACTTGGTCTTCATTCTATTTATCATCGAATTAGAAATAGAGATGAGGATCTACATAAGACAACTATCAAGACCCATGAGGACCACTGTGAATTACAAATGTACCATTTACATTTCAGAGATTAATGAACTATTCTAGGCCATTTCTGCAAGAAAAAAATGGTATTTTTTATGACATCTTAATGTATAGAAAAACTTGGGAGGAACACTTGCAGCATGTGACTCAGGTTTTAGCACTCTTGAACAACATCAGCTTTATTCTAAGCCGTCCAAGAGTGTTTATCGAGTCAAAGAGGTGGAGTACCTAAGTTGCATAATTTCACAAGAGCAGCAAGGTGAACCCTCACAAGATCAAGACCACAGCAAAACAGAAAGTGCCCTAGACAATCAAGACCTAAGAGGCCTCTTAGGACTTACAAGTTACTATCATCGATTTGTATAACACTATGACAGCATAGCAACATTGCTTACAGCTTTCTAAAAGGACTCCTTTCAATGCGAATGAGGTATCCACCAAGGCATTTGAGAAGCTGAAAAAAACAATATGCACCACTCTCACTCTCCTGAAGTTATCTAAAACTTTCATTATGGAATGTGATGCTTCAAGGCATGGCATAGAAATTGTATTTGTGTAAGAGGGTAGATCCCTTGCATTCGAAATCACCAACTCAAAGGCAAGAATTTGAGGAAGCTCGTTTATGAGAAAGAATAAGGGTTATCCTTCATGCAATCAAACAATGGAGACTATATCTAATGAGAAGAGACTTCGAAGACATAATGATAGTATAAAATTGCAAACTTTCTTGTCAAAAGAACAAAAAAGGGTCACGAACATGTTAGATTATGGCTTTGAGATAATCTATAAGAAAGTTAAGAATGATGTTGTGATTGATGCTCTATCTAGGAGGGATGAATCCACAAAGACACTATTTTGCATCATTTCATATTATAGGCAGATTGGGTGGATTAAGTGCAAGAATAAGAATTACATGCTTCTCCAATAGGCGGTCATTTAGGCTTCTTGAAGACTTGTCATAGAATCAAGCAAGAATTTTTCTAGAAGGGCTCAAAAGGGATGTCCACAAATTTGTGGTAGAATGCCTGGCATTACCAGCAAAACAAGGAATGGGCAATTAAGACTCCAGGGTTTTTGCAACCATTATCTATCCCGAGCTAGAGATGTGAGGAGGTATTCATGAATTTCATAACCAGTTTGCCCAAGTCTGAAATAAAAAATGTCATTAGGGTGGTTGTAGATACACTCACCATGTATGCAATTTTTAGTGATTTTTCACATCCATTTATAGCAACTATTACAGTAGTAGCTTTTTATGGATACCATTTACAAGCTACATGGAACCATAAAAATCATAGTAAGTGGTCTTGATCCTATATTTATCAGTAATTTTGGAAATGATTTATTTTCATGTTTGGTGGCTAAACTCACCCATAGCTCATCACATCATCCCCAATGAGATGTACAAACTAGGGTGGTCAACATGTGCTTGGAGGGTTATCTCCATTGTTTTGATTTAGATAAACAAAAGAGACCAATGAAATGGCTACCAATACAAGCATCGTGGTATAACAATCCTTTCCAAACTTTGTCCAAGATGTCTCCATTTTTGACACTATATGGGTACCATCCTGTTGTGACGTTTTCACACATCGCCCCATTGCAAATGGGGACCCTTGCTCTTTTTGCTTTTTAGGGTTTGTTTTCTAGGTCTTTTAGGGTTTTGTCTGTTAGCCTTTGCATTTTGAGTGTCGCCAAGGGGATCACCTGAATAGCAGGTTCTGCTTGAGTTAGGTCAAGTTGGTGAGTGATGAAGTTTGGAATGTCCTGAAATTTTGGCTAAGTCTGAAAGTCCTGATCCTGAAATTTTGGCTAAGTCTGAAAGTCCTGATCCTGAAATTTGGCTAAGTCTGGAATGTCTTGATCTTGAGATCCTGAAATTTGGCTAAGTCTGGAATGTCCTGATCTTGAAATTTGACTAAGTCTGGAAACTGAAAAACCTCAAAAAACAAGATTTTGCAATATAGCTCTTGGAGGTCTGAAACCATTCTCAAACATCCTGAAAGTATATATGGAATATAACTTAAAGTATAAGTGAAGTTCTTCACTTATACTTAAATGTTATATTCCATAAAAATTATCCTGATAGAGAGTTCAAAAAGTCAAATTTCGCTCCTAACCCTTCCTGAGGGTCCAAAGCGGATTTCGCTCCTGACCCTCTCAGGAGGTCCAAAGCGAATCTCACCCTTGACCCTTCCAGAGGGTCCAGGGCGAAAATCAATCTAGGACTCATTCCTTGCCTTATTTGACCAAATTTTGATTTGCAAAGCATTTTGTTTGGACTTTGGGATTGATTGAAAACCTTGAAGAAAATGATGAATTTTGGCCAAGATTGGGAATTTCGCTCCTGACCCTCACTGGAGGTCTAGAGCGAAATTCATTGTAGACATCATATGCCAACTCGCTTGAATTTGAAACCTTGTTCCTAGCCTTGAAAATGATCTTACCTTGCCCTGTGAAGTGATTTGAAACTAAAAGATTGAGCAATTTAGCGTAGATTGTAAAAATCGCTCCTGACCCTTCCTGAAGGTCCGGGTGAAAATGTTGTTCAAGTTTATTTCTCGCTAATTTTGGCTAACTTGTTTTGTGCAGGGTTTCCCAGAGAGAAGATTGGACGTTACTGGATGCATTTGAAAGTTTGAAAGTTTGAAAAATGGTGAATTTTGGGCAACAAAGAGAAAATCGCTCCTGACCCTCTCTGAAGGTCCAGAGCGAAATTCTCAAAAGTACATTTTTCTTGCAAAGTCAAAGCAATTTTTATGGTTGGAATGGATGCGTAGAGGTATGTTTTACCCATTGAAGAAAATTTGGAGGGCCAACAAGAGGTAGATAAGCTTGAAATTGAAAAATCGCTCCTAACCCTCTCTAAGGGTCCAGGGCGAAATTCTCCATGAAGGTCATTTTTAGCATTGTTGTGATCAAGATGAGGTATTAAAGGCAAGATGAGCGGTGGAATGAGCATGATGAAGCCCCCAAACTCGTTTAAAGATCAAGAGATGATGTTTTGTACCTGAGAAGCGATTGGGAGTCTAAAGAATAAGGAAATATACCAAGAAGCAAAAAGGGCACTCCTGCCCCTCACTGAAGGTCCAAAGCGATTTTCTTGAAAGACACATTATTTTATCACTTGTTGGGCTTAAAGATTTATTCATAGCATGAAAAAGGAAAGTTCTTCCTTATCAAGGTGATTTCAAAGGGAAAGGTGAGAGAAAATAGCTTAAATTTGCAAAAGCACTCCTGACCCTCACTGAAGGTCCGGAGCTAGATTCTAAAAGTGCAATTTTCTTGCAAGGACAAAACAAGTTTTGTGATTAAAATAAATAGAAGAGGGTGTGTTCTATCCGTTGAAGATAATTTGGAGAAACAACAAGGCATGGACAAGCTTAAATTTGCAAAAGCGCTCCTGACCCTCATTGAAGGCCCAGAGCGATTTTTTCCAAAAAACTACAACTTTTCTTCAAAATTGTGCTAAGGCAAGGATGAGATAAGGCAAAAGGACCCCAAGAAACTTGATGAATATTATATTGCCTTTGAAAATTGAGGATTTTAGTCACAAAATAAAAAATCGCTTTTGGCCTTCACCAAGGGCCCAGGGCGAAATTTGTGATATCCTTCATTTTCTACATTGCTTGAGCGTTCAAATTCTTAACGAATTCACCAAATTTGCTAATTTTGAGCCCTTTGGAGATTTTGAATCAAATTCACATTAAATTAAAGGCATTTTGAATTTAATAAATTAATTTTTAAGCCTTGAAATTAATAAAAATTCCCTTGGAGACATTTAAAATTAATTTTTATTAAATTAAAATTAAATGTGGAGTGCACAAGGCCTTATTTTCACTTATTTTGCCAAGTCGGCCCCCCTTTTTTTTGGAAATTTATTTATTTTTAACCTCTTGTTGCCAAGTCGGCCTAGAGGGAGCAAAGGGGTGAGCGCTCTATATATTGGAGGTGTTTTTTCACAATTCAAATCATTTAATCATCCTTTCAAGTGCGAATTTGGAGAGCTAATTGAAGGTGCGAAATCTAGCTGGAGTGGAGTGAATTTCTACTAAGTGTGGAGACTAAGGAGGGCGAAATTC